>NC_079456.1:22571817-22691817 GCF_903798145.1 Danio aesculapii | reverse complement strand
ACTTGTTGGAAAAATTTATTTATTAAGTTTCTTAAAAAGATACCAACTCTTACTGACTACTTGTGTGAAATAAAACATTTAAAAAATAACTTAAGATTAATTGATATTAAGAAATGTAAATCCTTTTTTATTTTTTATTTTTATTTTTTATTGTTTTTTTTCTTCTTTTTTCTTTCTCTCTCTTCTTTCCTGTTTACCCAATGTGTATATTGTGTAAATGAATTGTATTTGTTTACTGTATTCTTTATATTGTTAGACAGTTTCTTGGAATAATAATATGTCAGAATCCTGTAAAAGCGTGTTTTCTCCTTTTTTCAGGGTGATATGGGTGGTCTGCGGACCCTCCAGCGGAAATGGACCTCGTTCTTGAAGGCTCGTCTGGACTGCTCTGTCCCTGAGCCCAGCCTGCCCTACGTCATACAGGACGTCTTCCATGTCCGCCACCAAAAATGGAGGAAAAGTGTCTTTTATGCTGTATTCACCTCTCAGTCGTAAGTTTGCACCTTTTTTTCATACTTTTAGTCACTGTTCTATAAATGAACATGCTTATTTATTGAGTTATTTTGTCATTACTTAAAAGCGATCACCACACTATCTGTGTTTCCGTAAAAACATTTTAATTTAAATCAATTCAGTGTGTTTGAGAGTAAAAAATGGTCACTGACCTGGAAGCTAATGCTAGTGATAATAATTGAGAGACACAACAAGGGAAACAGTTTTTTCCCAAAGCTACAAATAAAAAGTGTAATAAAAAACACTGTTATCTTTCATACAAATGCCTCAGGAATTTCAGAATGAATAAAATATTCTTTTTGACGGTACATGTAATATGATTTGCCCTCTTTTTTTGTTTTGCATCAAGAAATTGATTCAATAAATGTGTAGTTTGTAGTTTATGCATGTCTTTTTATTGGATTTAAAAGTATTTTTAAAATCTGAGGCTCAGTTAAGAGCAATTTTTATGAGCATTTTAAAATTTCATGTATCTTAGTGTTCATCCAACTTTTTTGCTGTTGTTTTTTTGTGGCCAGTCTACTTGATGGAAATTCAGTTCATCATCAGGTGAATTTCTATTTAATTTGACAAACTGGTAAATGTGACTGGTAATTGTAACTTGAATTTAAGTTCAAACTAATATATTTAATCCAGTGTATTTATAGTTATAAAAAGATTAAACCTTTACAAAATAAACTTAAAATAAACGGAAAATAAAAAGTTTATTTCAGCTATTTGCCAACACATTCATTTTCATTTATATATAGCAAGCTTCATTTAATTTACTGCAAAAGCTAAAACAAAATTTACTAAATTATAAAACTTCAAAGTTACAATGAAAATACAAATAATAAATTCAGATATTTCAGTAATAATATCACAAATAAAATAGTGTATTTTTGTATGATTAAAAAAAAAAGTTTGAAAACCCTCTGAGTGTTCATATTTACAAAAAAGGTTTCAATCTGACTTCAAACCACATAGTAATCCATTGTAAACTGTAAAAACTGGCTTAAACGAGTTTTGTTGATGTTGAAGATCATATTGAAAAAATAGAATAAAGTAAAAAGAAATCATAAATTTTTTTATATATATAACACACACACACACATATATATATTTGACTTCAGTTTGCTATGCATCAATAAAACTCCCTGTGAAATAACTGCAGTTTATGATCGCGAGGTAAAGGCTATGAGTCACATGTCATTAAGATATGCTGAAAGGAATTACTGATAATGAAGGGATGGTCTGGCTCTTACCTCCAGATTAGTCAGTGTCATTTATAGGCCATAAGTGATGATGATGATATTTGTGTGTTTGCAGAAGCTCTACTGATCAGTCGTCAGCTGTATGTGCGTATAATGTGACTGATATCAGCAACGTGTTTTCACGTGGCAAATTTAAGACCGAGGTGGCGGTGGAAATGTCTGATGTGAAGTGGGTGACATACAGTGGAGACCTTCCTGTTCCTCGGCCAGGAGCTGTGAGTGGACATTTAAGATATACTTACCGTATACAAACGGTATATTTGTAAAATATTATTACAATATAAATACCATTACATACAATTTTACCATTTATTAACAATTTTATTATTATTATTATTATTATTAGCAGTAGTAGTATTCCAGTTCAGTGTTGCATGATCATTCTGAAAGCATTTGATTATTTGAGCTTAAGAAACTTTTATTTTTATTATTATCAGTGTTGTAAACTGTTGAGTTGCTTAATTATTATTTTTTTTTTTTGTATAAACTCTGATTATAAACCATTTAAAAGTACCATATGTACTTTTTAAAATGTATTTTTCTTAATTTTTAAGAACACATTAAATTACAAAGGCCTCTAGGGCAGAAAAAGACTGTTATTATATTTATTTAGTTTGTTTTTCTCCATGAAATAATGTTATTTTGAAAGTAAAACATATCACAGTTTCAATAAACTAATAGCTACACCAAAGAATTGTAAAAACTTATCAACTCAACAATTTAACATTTAATAGAACAGCGAGTCCGCATATTATATGGATTTCCGAAGGACTGTGTGTCATAAAAAGCTGGAATAATGAGGCTAAAAAAATTGGATCATAGGAATAAATACAATTTTAAACTACATTCAGTATCGAAGAAATATTTTAAATGGTAATAATATTTAACAGTTTATACTGAATTTTTAATCAAATAAATGCAGCCTTACTAAACAGAACAGCCTTCTTTTGCAAACATAAATATGATAATAACGAGAGCACACGTTTGTCACCCTTATTTTTTGTTGTTATTCAAAAGAATTCAACTTCGAAAACCAAGAACTCAATTCATTTTAATTCAATTTTAAAAAGTTTATTTGAATTTTGATTAGTTTATTTTTATTTGACACATTTATTTGATTACATTACAATCAAAATCCGAAAAGTTCAGTTTATTAGTTAGCATAACTTTATTAGCTACTAATAACTTTAACTAATTCATTAGTAACTTATAGGCCCACGCGGAAACTGCGTGCGCAGATTTCTGCAGATTTTTAGCCCATCATGGAGTCTGTTTATTTACTTGTATAAATGTGTGTAAATTTAGACTTAATTAATTTCAGTAATATTAACAAATATGGCAATGTTATTTTATTTATTTACAATAAAGTTTGTACAGTAATATTTTCTGTCTTTTAGTAGACATATTGTATGTGAGGCTTGCTTTGTTAACCAAATAAGTGGGTCTAGATGGATATGCATTGTAACCATTGACTAAAAAGCTATTTTTTTATTTCATATATTAAGATTTTAGTTACGATAAGCTCAAAATCATTCCGCAGAAATCCACAGATTTTTTTTTACAAAATTCTCTGCAGAAATAGCAAAAAATGTCCGCAGATTCTGTCTGTCCCTAGTTATAACTTACTAGGGCCAGATAAAATCTGCCATATTTTTTGCCATTTCTGCGTGAAATTTTGTTAAAAATCTGTGGATTTATGCGGAATGATTTTAGGATTATCATAACTAAAACCTTAATATATGAACTAAAAAGTAATACCATTTTAACTTTTATTTAATGTTTACAATGCAAATCCAATAAGATCCACTTTATTTGGTAAACAAAGCAAGTCTTCTATATAATATATCTACTAAAAGACAGAAAATATTACTTTACAAACTGTATTGTAAATAAACTATATGAACATTTTCATATTAGTCAATAATACTGAAATTAATTTAAAAAACTGAATAAAAATAAACGTACACACATTTACATAAGTAAATAAACAGAATCAATGATGGGCTAAAAATCTGTGGAATTCTGCGCGGCCAGATTCCGTGTGGGCCTACTTATTACTAATAGCTTTTAACAGGTAAATTTGTTATTATATATAAACATAGTTAACCTGCAGATATATAGTATATAGGTGATGTGAAAAGAACTGATACAGACAACACAAAATCAATACCTATGGCTTCAAAATTTCTGTTTTGTTGATTGTTGCTGTGTGACTTTTGGCTTGTTACTGGGATTTTATGCTTGTTAGTGCATTTTTTTTTTAATTTGTTGTTGTATATATAAGCACATCATAAATAAAATGTATTATTATTATAAAATCAGGACATAAAAAACAATATATAATATGTCATCTCACAAATGTTCATCTTCGCAGTGTATCAACAACGCAGCGAGGACTTCAGGAATAAAAAGTTCACTGAATCTCCCAGATAAAACCCTCCAGTTCATCCGAGATCATCCTCTAATGGATGACGCCGTTCATCCAATAACAGGAAAACCACTGTTGCTCAAAAGAGGGCCACTGTTGACGCGTCTCGTTGTAGACGTGGTAACTGCAGCAGACGGACAGTCCTATCCCGTGATGTTTGTGGGCACAGGTGAGTTCCCATAAGCCTCTAGGGCAGAGTCGGTTAAAGGGTGTGTGTAAACAGTCAGAGTCGCAGGAATGTTAATTGCACCTTCTGTTTCAGTTGCAGCCTATTGAACGTGTTGTTTTTATGTTGAGTAGTGTTGAAAAGCTGGATCTGGTTTTTGTAATTCAGGTTTATTGTTATTTTTTCCATCAGCAAACGGTTATGTGCAGAAAGCAGTGAATTATGATGGAGAAATGCACATCATTGAAGAGGTCAAACTGTTTGAGAGTGCAGAGGCTATTGATGTCCTCCGACTTCATCAGAATCAGGTACGCAAAACTGGGGTTAGCTGTAGGTTTGCTGATTTGATTCTATTCAGATTCACATTCATTTGGCTATATTTAATTACATACTTATGTTCATTTTGTATGTTCAATGAGGGATTCGCATTTGGTTGTGGTTAATTTTTACTTTTGGCTCCTTTCCACTGAGCGGTATGCTATAGTCCAGTACAGAACAAACTTATTTCCATTTCAGCTATCAAAAGTACCAAAATAGCAAACTGTACCGTGCCACTCTTTAGGAACTCGCTATGTGTGTTGTATATATTTGCTGATTCGATTATTTTCAGATCCCCACAAATTTGCATTCAGAATCACATTTAATTATGAATATTTTGAGTATAATTCAGTTCTGATGTTCAGTGTGTGTGTGTGTGTGTGTGTGTGTGTGTGTGTGAGTAATAATTATTATTATTTGTATTATTATTTTTTTTTATTATTATTGTTGTTGTTGTTGTTATTATTATGTATTAGATTTATTAATTGTTTAATTTATTTTTATTTATTGTTTAATTGTATTTTTAATAATTTATTTGATTTATATATATTTTTTTAAATTATTTTATTTAATGTTTAATTTAATTTTTATTATTTGATTTAGAAATTATTTTATTATATTATTAATATTATTATTTTACGTTAATTACATTTTTATTATTTTTCAAAATTATTTTGTTTAATATTTAATTGTATTTTTGTTTGTTTGATTTATAAATTATTTATTATATTATTATTATTTTAATTTAATTACGTTTTTATTATTTTTATAAATTATTTAATATTTAATTGTATTTTTTTATTTGTTTGATTTATAAACTATTTATATTATTATTATTATTATTATTATTATTATTTTAATTTAATTACATTTTATTATTTTTCAAAAATATTTTATTTAATGTTTAATTGTAATTCTTATTATTTATTTGATTTATTAATTAATTTATTTTATTATTTTTATTTATTAAAAATTGTATAATTTTTTTAAATATTTTATTTCATGTTTAATTGTGATTTTTTTTTTTTTTTTTTTTTTTTTTTTTTTTTTTTTTTTTTTTTTGTTATTTTATAATAGTTTTTTTATTTATTGTATTATATTCAGATTCACATTCGATTTTGACTAGTTTGGGTATAATACACTTATAGTATGTTACATTTACGCTGTATTTTATTTATCAATGCTGATTCAATTATATTTTAATATATTTGGTTTAACACACCTCTAATGTAAACAATGTGATTTTGATGCTGATTCGTTTGGGTATAATTCTGTTATAATGTCCATTTTGCTTGCATATGAAAATATTTTTTGGCTAATGCTGTATTTTATATTAAGGGCACAAATTTAAATGACTAATTCAAAATGTTTACCTATTTAAAAAAAGAATTGTCCTGTATGAATCAATATTTTCAGTAAGGAGTCTCAATTCATTTGTTCTCGTTGACAGTTTCTTGGGTTATTAACGACACTCCAGTTCATTTGATTAAAAGTGTAAAAAAAAAAAAAGACAGTATTAATTGAATGTTAAGTAGTTTTTACATAATAACTTTATTAGTTTTGCAATTGTAATTACAAACAATTAAATTTGTAATTGACTAATTGTCAGCGTTTATAAAGTGGAGGAATGTTTCTTTGCAAAAGTCCATCATTAAAAAAACAAAAACAAATAGGTTGTCTTGTTTGATCCAGTTGTATGCAGGCTCTGCATCCGGGGTCGTCCAGATGCCCGTCAGTAACTGCAGTCGTTATTCTTCCTGTTTGGACTGTGTGCTGGCCAGAGACCCATACTGTGCCTGGGACGTCTCAGCTCAACGCTGCTCTAGATTACCCGCATCAACTGATCATTTGAAAGAGTAAGACACTCATCCTATATCAGGAGGGAGGGGAAATAATCCTAGAATCCTACAGAAAGTAAGATTTCTGTAATTCTAGCTCATTCCAAACTGGTATGGTTTTCTTTGCCCACGGAACAAAAGAAAATGAGATATTTAGCAGAATGTTCATGCTGTTCTTTTCCACAATGAATGACCAAATAAATATTCTATGATTATTTAAATTTCGTAATTATCAAATTTTAGATTTATTAGTCTCTATGAATTGACACAAATTCAAACAGGTGGTGCTTTGCCCGACATCAATTACATTGTCACATTTCAGAGGATTTGCATGCAGTGGAGTGCAATTTATAAACGCTTGATTTGTATTTTTTCCTCAGAAATAATGTAGTGTTCTGAAACATAACATAAAGGGTTATGTAATCTTTTTGTCATTGTCTTTTAAATATCTTTGTGTTTTTATATTAGTGCGCTTTATAAAATATGCCGTTTATGACATATGGTTAAATAAGTGCACTAATAATGAGGATTAAATAGTGAACTTGAAATCTTGAGATGTAGGAAACAGTAGACCAATCTCTTGTTTGGATCTCCACTTTTTTTGCATATCTAAAATCTTCTAGACTGTATATAAACAAAATTTACACTCTCTATCTAACATCAGTTATTTTGCATTTTAGTAACCTGATACAAAGTCTAAGAGATGGAGATGCCTCTCAATGCCCAATAACAGGTATGTATCTTCATTTATTATTATTATTTTCAAGTAAAGATCTTTATCATGGTGTCCGCATGGTCTTAAAATGTCTTAAATTTCAAATCTAAAATTTTAGGCCTCAAAGTATTAAATTCACTGAGGAAATGTTTTGTGTTTCTTAAATCATTTTAATTTAATTTTCTTATGTCAATGTAAATTTATATTTTTAAAAAGCTTGTTATTAAAAAAATAGAAGTGTTGAAATCGGTGTTAAAATGTTTGTTTTGAGACATTTTTTAAAATGCGGTTAAGAATTGTGATGGAATTTTTGAAATATTGATGATTGATATTATAAACTGATGAAGGTTTTGCTGAAGTAAAGATCAAATACATATTCATTTACAGCCATGTGTAATCTACTGGTAGTTTAAGAGTTAAAGGGATCTAGAGAAATTCTTATCTAAAACATTGTAACATTGTCTTTAAAATTGCCTGTGAGCCCATCCTTGGGATCCTTTTGCTCCCAGAGGCTGGCTGTGTGTAAACTGATCATTCTCTTGCGAATATTAAAGCAATTGAAAGACAAACTGACTTCAATTTCAGTCTTAACATTAAAATGTATTCTATGTGGACAGGAAGAAAATAATTTGCCATTACATTTTTTTTTTTTTGATGGGGCAAGTAAAATACTTTTCCGCTGGTCCAACTAGGTTATTTAAAAAAAAAAACTCCTTAGTGTTTAATCCTGTTTAAGCTTGAAATTTCATTCATGATGGACTTAAAAAGGTCTTAAAAGTCCTAATGAAACCTGCAGAAACCCTGTTTATTAACCATGCTTTCTATTTCCCCAGCTCCCATTGAACCAAAGATCCGTACACTGGTACTGGGAAACAACATCAGGCTGCTGTGCCGACCAGACTCCAACCTGGCCCAAGTGAACTGGAATTTAGCTGGAAAGCCACTGCCTTACTCAAACAGGAAGTATACCATTTATAATGACGCAATCCTTATCTCTAACGCCTCCTCTGCTGACGCTGGACGTTACACATGCGTGTCAGTGGAGCAGGCGAAAGGGAAACACTACACCAAAACACTGGCAGTTTATGACTTGCGTGAAGAAGTAGCAGTCGTTGTGACAGATAAGATTAAGACCACGTTGGGAGAACCTAATGAAATCTACACGACATCATCAGGTTTGATCAAACCTGATGAACCGCCATCGTTTTCTAAAAATCAGAGCAGTGAGTCTAAATGGATAGCGATGCAAGTGGCGCTGGCGGTGCTGTCCGTTATGATGGCGTGCCTGCTGATCTGGAACTTGTACATGGGCCACATCTCTCCATTTATGTGTTGTGGGAGGCAATCAATCAAACCCCATGGGAATCTTCCAAAAATGCAATACGTGCCTGCGGGAAATGATGTCATGGACGGTAAACATCAAATGGTCAGCTTGTGTGTCACAACGAACAGTAATCTAGAAGCAACTGGCTTCCACAGGAATGGGGATCCCTCAACGGGCATTCATATGTTTAAGTACATTACTGATGAGTCTGAGATTTGATGTTCTTTTATTAAATCATTTTGTATAATTTTTATATTTATTTATTTTTTTATTAATACTAATAAAAAGTAAAAATGTAAAATTGTATAATTTTCGGCCAAATTTAAAGGTGCCTTATGGACGTTTTTGACTCTTCTAAAGCATAAAAATACTATAATATAATAGTTTGCAGATGTTTAAGAAGCATGCTAAATGAACATTCTTGCATATCTGAAAAACAATGCTGAAATCAGATATTCTGCTTTGAAAATGTGCGTTGCGTGCCGGAACCGCTGTCTTTGTTTTGGTCATTTAACCAGCCCAATGCCAGTTTAGCCAATTATATTTCAGCACCCCGGGTTGCCTTGGTGGAAATCCACGTATTTCATTCATTCAGTCATGAAGGCTCTCAAAGTACGCATCCGCGACCGAAATGTGACCTTTGATGGACAGTTGCAGATTCTGAAATGAGACACAGATTCAGAGTTCCACATGAGGTGGTATATTAATTAGCAAATAATAAAAATATTACAAATGTAACCATTAGGTGTGCAGGTTACATTGTAACCCTGTGTCCTAACATGCTATGTGAGGAGATTTGCAGTGATTAGCAATTTGGCTGTTTGCACCAGATGAAACACGACAGAAATTTAAATACAGCCATTCAGAAGCACAGAATAGTGCACTCACTGCACTCAGATGAAATGGTAAGGTTTATAATCTAATTAATACATATTAAACCTGTTTAACATAATTAAATGTGCATGCTGAATCATTGATATGTGTTAGCTTGCACTGAGTCACAGTTCTAAAGTTCAAGTGCAATACCTAGTTCAACCACTGGGTGTCAAACTTACATACTGCACCTTTAAGTATTTTCAAAATGTACAGAAAGTATGAATGTTAAAAACTACTGGTGCCCCCCTTTAAGGTAAATGAAGATCATACAACCTACCAATCAGAACCTGCGTCTGCACTACGATACTGTTTATCTTTGCAATACTTCACCCTCTCAATACCTCAGACACATCGCTTTTGAGTGAGTGTTACAACACAATTATAACAAGGTAAGTTTTAACTGGTGCCGTGACCCGCTGTTGTACTTAAGCATGAATTTTCTAAAGTTCAATTCATGTCTATTTATATAGCACTTTTTACAATGTAGATTGCGTCAAAGCAGCTTAACGTAGTTCTAGTAAAGTCTATTTAAGTCTAGTTTAAGTTCAGTTTAGTTTAGTTCAAAGTGCCTCTGTTATGCCTTGTTAAAGTTTCCTAATTTTGTTCTGAAGTCTATTACAATAGTTTTACATCCATTCAATATATTTAAAAAAATTAAAAACAAAAGACTCAACTATCTTGTAATTTATCTTGCATTATATTTTAGTGCCTGGAATGTTTTTGGCCAAATTTACCGTCTAACTTTGCAATACTTCGCCCTCTCAATCCCTCAGATACATCGCTTTTCAGTGAGTGTTACAACACAATTATAACAAGGCAAGTATTAATTGGTGTCGTGACCCGGTGTTGTACTTGAGCTTGAATTTCCTAAAGGGCCTCTTGTTATGCCGTTTTAAATGTTCCTAATTTTGTTCTGGAGTCTATTACAATAGTTTTACATCTTGTAATTTATGTTGCATCATATTTTTTAGTGCCTGGAATGTTTTGTGGTCAAATTTAAGTAAAATTCAAGAAAAAAAAATCCTGGTTTGAAAATATGAATGTTAAAAACAACTGGTGCCCCTTTAAGGTCAATGAAGACCATACATCCTACCAATTAAAACCTGCGTCTGCACTAAAATACCTTTATTTTTGCAATGCCTCATACAGATCACTTTTCAGTGAGTGTTACAACACAATTATAACAAGGAAGGTATTAATTGGTGCCGTGACCCGGTGTTGTACTTAAGCATGAATTTCCTAAAGGGCCTCTTGTTATGCCGTGTTACATGTTCCTAATTTTGTTCTGGAGTCTATTACAATAGTTTTACATCTTGTAATTTATCTTGCATCATATTTTTAGTGCCTGTAATGTTTTTTGACCAAATTGAGGTAAAATTCAAGAAAAAAAATCCTGGTTTGAAAACATGAATGTTAAAAACAACTGGTGCTCCTTTAAGGAAAATGAAGATCATACATCTTACCAATCAGAACCTGCGTCTGCACTACAATACCTTCTAACTTTGCAATACCTTAGACACGTCGCATTTCAGTGAGTGTTACAACACTATTATAACTAATTCAAGTGTTAATTGGTGCCGTGACCCGGTGTTGTACTTGAGTAAGTTCCTCTGTTGTGCTGTGTTAAATGTTCCTAATTTTGTTTTGGAGTGTATTTCCAAACGGTCTTGTGCTATATCTTGTAGCATATTTTTTAGGGCCTAAAATGGTTTGTTCTAGGATCCAGTCTCTCTAAGCTCCTCCCACTCTGCCGTGATTGGTCAGATGGCCCAGTTTGGTATGTGATCGGTTGTAATCAAATGCATATGACCACATCTAAATTTGGAAGCTTCTAAAATGGTTTGTTCTAGGATCCAGTCTCTCTAAGCTCCTCCCACTCTGCCGTGATTGGTCAGATGGCCCAGTTTGGTATGTGATCGGTTGAAATCAAATGCATATGACCACATCTAAATTTGGAAGCTTCTGTAAACTAATCGAATATGGCATCCGTTTAACCATATCAGTTCAAGAATTTCAAAGTGGTTTTGCAGAGCAGAAAACAGCGCTTTTATAACATTTTCACAACTAATCCAGGCATTAAATTAAACATATTTGAGGGTCAAAGTAGACTATAATTGGAGGATCTAATACTGGCGTTATGTAATTAAGACAAGAGTACGAATGTAATAAAAGCAACTCCATGATGAAAAAAGAATGTTTTTATTGAACTGAAGTCAGTTAAAGAGTCATTCCAGTCACATTTCATACGCAAGATCATTAAATACACTGGCTAACCGAGGCCAGTAGTAGAATGCTGCAAAATCACCCTCCTGTGGCTGTGTGGAGGGATGTTGTGAAGAATAAGAATCAAAATTCAAGTCACATATTGAATCAGAGTGTCTTTCCTCCAGCCAACCTCAAGTGTAAACATTAATGCTCCAATACGAAGCACAACGATTATTTGAATGAAATGCAAAGTAATACATAATTAGAAGCCAATATTAAAAAATTAGGAGCATGTAGCGTGATAGCACTTGAGGGAAAGTTAGTAGTTCAAACATGCTTAATAATATGCATGAAGAATTAAGGCGATCTTCATTGAGAAGACGTGATAAGCTTAAAACAGAAACGAGAGCAGGCACAACACGTGATTGCAAGGAAACATTCCAGTCTTAGATATAAAATAAAAAACATTTGCATTGTATAAAAGAAAGGGGGGGGGGTGTCATGTGCATTTACAAAGACATGCTTGTGAATTGTAAAAGTCGGCACAATAAATTGAAAATAATTGCAAAAGTGATTCAAGACCAAATTTCCGGAGGTAAATCAAAAAGCTGCCATGATTTAGAAAAGAACACTTGGACATGCTTTCTCCTCTCTTAGAAATCACTTTCCCTAAAACGGTAATGTGATTGTGTACGATGCAGTGAGATTTCCCATCAATTTTTACGTGATCCTCCGAATTTAGTGATTGGATGTGCAATTATTGATTTCATTGGCAAACAAGATAATGGAATGTCAGTATGGGTGTGTTCACACTTGGCTTTGTTAGTGTGGTTCATTTGAATAAGTCGCCGCCATTAACTTGGCTATAAACAAAGACACCAAACAGAACCAAAAACAGGACATGATGGACTAGATGTGACCATAAAAATGACAGAATGCTCAAGAATACCTGCTTTTTCTTTCCTCGTTGTTGTTGCTTATTAATAAAAAGTAAAGAATACACAAGACATGTCACTTATATAGTTTTGAATGGGTAAAAGTGTAAAGGTCAATATGGCGAATGAAGCCCTGCCTACTAGTACAGGAGCCAATCATCGATTGCTGTAGACCAGGCATGGGCAAACTTGATCCTCGAGGGCCGGTGTCCCTGCAGAGTTTTGCTCCAACACTAATCAAACACACCTGAACACCCTAATTAGTGTCTTCAAGATCACTAAAAAGCTATAAGCAGGTGTGTTTGATTAGGGTTGGAGCAAAACTATGCAGGGACACCAGCCCTCCAGGATTGAGTTTGCCCATCCCTGCTGTAGACTGATGTTTCTCTGAGGGAAAAGCTCAGACCTGGTGTGTGCTTTTACGACAGTTTGCTGGTCAACAAATGCAGTGGAATCTCAGTGAATACTTACTTCACAGACATAAGAAATATTTCCACATAAAGCTTGAAATCTGCACTTTTAAATAAACCAACTGCACTTGAAAACACAAGTTTTTCACGTAACAAGTAATCTGTATAAAAAGAACGCGCAGTACAGTCCGTCACATGACAAAAATTACGCCCGCAAACTTGTTAACAAAGAGTCGCTGTTATTTCTGGAGGAGATGCACCATCAAGACCATGTTGTGAATTACTTGTGAAGACAAGCGAGATCTGACGAAGTATTATCCAGAGGATGATAATGTGTAGAATGGCCATTAATGAGGTTGGTGTCATGATCTCATTCCTTTCGAGTGCGCATTAGCTCAGACAGCCTGAAAAAATGTCATATTTTGTTTGACTCGGACATTTAGAAACGAAACTTATGAGACCGTTATTGTTTACTTTTATTGGTGTTTCCAAATATGTCACGTAATTGTAAACTTGGCAAACAGTTTTGGAGAATTTGATGTTTCCCCATTCAGACAGAAAGCCCGACCATACTGCCCGAGAGGCCTTTAAAAAATGGCCGCCAAGTGAAATGACTTGCCCTAAAGGGACTTTGTTATTATTAAGGATGAACCAAATAGACAATTCTGGGCAGAAACCGAAAATTATAGATGCACTTGGCCCAAAACCAAAACTGCTTTATAGTGTTTATTATTTTATAAAATAAAAAACACCCTTGCAGGTTGAGTAGGGCTGGGCGATACGTTAAAAATTATTTATTGATAATTGATCTTGATATCCGAATATATTCTGTTCCCTCACATCTGTGCCACTGCCGACTGAATATTTAGACGAACGCTGTTTATTTTCAAGTCGAAAGTGTATAAGCCTCCAGGTTTCATCAGGCATCAGAAGCATTCAATTGTATTTACACCGTGCTCATATACATGATGTAACCACAAGAAACAGCATTAACATTATACCAGACGAGCTGTAAAAAAACATATTCAGACCTGTTCTGTCAAGTCATCAGGTAACGTTATTAGAATTTAAAATATGTGGAATATTTTGCATTATAAGGGACTATCATTAGCGGAAATTAGCAGTTTTTTACATTTATTTGGAGATCATGAATGTAACACTAACAATGTAAGAAATGTAAGAAATCAGATGCTGCTTTTGTAGTAAAAAAATCCTTATTAATTTATATTTGAAGGTTTCCTTGCTTGCTTTTGCAGCCATGTTGCTGGTGTATTCATGAAAAATTTTGCGTTCCCCTTCATTTGTATTATGGTCCTAAAAATTCAATGTTTATAGGGTTATGGGGGAAGTGGAAAGGCTAAGAGGTAGAATTGGGATTGGTCATAAATGTAAGAGTATTGTTTTTGGTTTAAACCACGGTTGCCCAAACTCGGTCCTGGAGGGCCGGTGTCCTGCATGGTTTAGCTCCAACTTCCTTTAACACACCTGCCTGGAAGTTTCTAGTATACCTGGAAAGTGCTTGATAAGCTGGTGTGTTTAATTGGGGTTGGATCTAAAATATGCAGGACACCGGCCCTACAGGACAGAGTAGGGTTTAGACAAAACAAAACCTGGAAAACAAATGTGAACACACCCTAAAAAAATCTCAAATAAAGATCAAGGCTCAGCTGATTTGAGATGAATGATCAATGTAACAGTTTGATATTGGGAGATTCTGCTGTTCCACCATTTCTCTGTCAGTATGAGAGTAGTATATGTTGACACATTTTTAAAGGAGCAGTTTGCGTATTTGACTTGGTCGTTTAACTTTCTCTGTGACCTTTGCGCACAGATCAGTGGTTTGACATTTCCAATCATCATTCACACTTTAAATCGGCTTGCTAGACCAAAGCGCAAGAGTTGTATGAGGAATAATTAGCATTAGACCTTTTTGCTATATTAAAAAAAACAACTATTCACAAGTCCATGATCTGGCTAAGGTGTTTTCTTGGCACACAAATGTTGGGCAACGTCGCTCTGCAAACTGCCCCTTTAATATAAGGACAACCAGTGTTGCTTTGGCTCCATCTGTAGGTCAGTAGTGGTATCACCAGGGCCCGCTTTCTGGGTAATTGGGCACAGCGGCTGGGTACTGGGGCAGGCTGGGGCCTGTTTCAGAGATGGCATTGAATCCAGCTTCTCTCACAGTTGGGTTTTTCCACGCACCGGTGGTCCATTCTTCCTGTGCCCGCTGAAAACTGCCACCTCCGCCACGATACAGTCGATGAACCTTATTAAACAATATTAAAAGACGGTTCACCCAAAATATGAAATTATTGTCATCATT
The DNA here is from genome assembly GCF_903798145.1 of Danio aesculapii. Classification (NCBI taxonomy): domain Eukaryota; kingdom Metazoa; phylum Chordata; class Actinopteri; order Cypriniformes; family Danionidae; genus Danio; species Danio aesculapii. The sequence goes on along the minus strand of NC_079456.1, from coordinate 22,676,510 downwards.
TATTTTACATCTACTTGCTTCTCTCTTCTGTTGAACATAGAAGATATTCCGAAGAATGTACAAGTAGCCAATGTGTTTTATAGTATTTTTTATGTCTTCTATGAAAGTCAATGGTTTCCAGCATTTTTCGAAATATCTGCTTTTGTGTTCCTTCTTGCTGTAAGCCCTGTGATTTAATTATTTGACGTAAAATTATGTGTTTTAAATCCTACCTTTATGAGAACGAATGCCATGAGAAGTGCATTTACAGTGAAGAGCAGAGTGCAGATGAGCATAAATATAGCTGCGACTACATCTGTGCCAAAAAAAATCACTGTGACAATCCAACCACTGCAAATACAAAACAATTTGAGTTAACAATAATGGAAGTAATAAAATAACAATGTGTAAAAAAAAATAATTATATATATATATATATATATATATATATATATATATATATATATATATATATATTATACACAGAGAAAATTTCTAAATTGTTTTTAATTGTAAATAATATCATGTTGGAATGAGTTCTTTCTGGCGTTTTTGATAAAATAGGGTAACATATTCCTAGTCTGACAACTTAAATAACTTAATATAGTGAAATAGAATACAAGATGAGCGAAAATATGCAGCATTTAAACATTATGGAGATGGCCTACATTTTAAACGCAGAACTAAAACACGTTGTAAAAAAGAAAATAAAAGTCAGTCAACATAATAATTTAGAGGCATTTCATAACACTGAGGTGATGGCATGTAATATTTCCATTATATATATATATATATATATATATATATATATATATATATATATATATATATATATATATATATATATATATATATAAAATAAACTGCAGTACTCAAGTATTAAATCATACGTCTTAAATATAAGAAGCATAAAAGCATCTTCAGCTATACTGACCTTTACACAGTAAAAATGCTAAGACAAAAAGTCATGACAACAAATGCTATTTGCTATTTTAATAAGCTATTTGGGGTTCAACTATATTTAAGTTATACAAAGTTTAACTTGACATTGTAAATTTGACGTTGATGCAAGTTAAAATGACTAAAAAAGTAAAAAACAATTTTTTTTTTTAGTTTAGACAATAATTACAAGATTGGAATAGCTGCTTTCTGTGTAAACTAAAGGAGATTTTATGTCCTAACCGCAATTTATGTGATTATTTACACACCATATTCCTAACTAAAATTAGCATCTGCACTGCACACAGATATTAGCTAAATGTCACTTTTTCATACATGTTGACACATTGTTACTTCTAATTTTGTTTATAAAATAAAAAAGAATATACAGTATTTTCTTATTTTCACACATGAAATAGATTTGTTCCCCATATTTTGTCTAAAAGATATCCGACAACTTTAAACATCAATATCTAAAACTGCTTAGATAGTAAACTAAACCATAGGGCCCGGACACGCCAAGCAAAATAAATTTATGCGTAAAACAGTAATATTGCAGAAAAGACGTGTGAATAAAGTAGCGTTTCCATCCAGCGAGTCAAAGAGAACAAAATCATCACTTCGTGATTAACTGGCACCAAATATCACCAGTACTGAATTTACTGAGGTAGGAGAAGCTGTGTGAATCTTCTCCTTATTTAATAAATGACTTGTGCCTCAGAAAACGATGCGACACGCAATGAACGCGTGGTGGCGTTTAAAGGCATAAGAATCAAAGTGCAGACACACTTGACAGTTCTGGAGGTAATTAATAATATAATAACACTAATACTGAAACAGTTAAGGCGTTTTAAAATGACCAAAACATAATTTCAGATGTTTTTCCATGTGTTCAGCCTGCTGGTTTATCCATTCACACACAGTTTTATCATCACATGATCTCTTATAACAAAATCACATGACTTATTTTTTTATGCGCACACTGGAATTTGTGTGGTAAAAGTGTTTCCATTGCAGTTTATGAACATCTTTTCTGATTAAATAAAAAGTTTATCCTACTCAGTTATGCGCATAAGTTTTTATGCACATTTTCAAAATGTATGCACATCTTGGCGTTTATCAACCGCCTTTTATGCTCAGATCCAAAATGCATATAAAAATAGGTGAACGGAAACGTGGCTATTGGCCCGATTCAGCATGGAGATTTGGTGTCGGCTGAAGAGAGTGCGCTGATTAATTATTCAGCAACAAATCAGAGTGCAAGAGTGATGTAGCAAGTAAACAATTCAAGCCAAGAAAGATCACAATGAATCCGGCTGTAATTCTGCTGCACTTCTCAAATATTTGCAAACTATATGGATTATTAGACTATCGCACATACTTGTTTGAGCGAATCCCTCTGTGGCGAGTGACAATTACTGTGATAATGGTACTAAAAACTGCTTTGTTTATTTTACACGTCGGACATTCGGTTTTCCTTTTTAGAACGAGAAAACAGAAACTGTGCAGAAAGACACATCCTTTTGCTCAGGTGCAGATTAAGAACACGGCTCTCGTTGCAGTGTGCTTTTGTCTGTTTGGTGTGTTCATGCGTAGAATTTTCTTGTCCAGACGCGATTCAACGTGAGGTGACGACACAGTTGGGTTTCATTGGTGCTTGTTTGTTTGATGTTGGCTTAGTGTGTGCAAGCCCTTAGGTCACTTCACTACTTCATACTCGCACTCGTGGGGGTGGGGGTGGGGGGTTGGCGTGTCCTGGCCCTTACAGGTATAATTCCATAGGGACGAACAGTCGATGGGTCAACTACTGAAGCTCTCATTAAATATTGATCATCCCAATATTTAAATCCCACTCACCAAACACCCCAACCGGGTATTCCCAAACACTGGATGAAGGCAAGCACACATTGTAGGAAGAAAATAAAGAAGAACGCCATGAAGTTGAAGGAACTATCAGCCCTGAAAAGACAAAACCCATTAAATCAGAAGTGAAAATGCTAATATTCCTCCCCTCAAAACAAGGATCTGCTTACCGGAATGCTTTATAAAGCGGTCTGAACCAGCAGGTGTAGCTGCACGGACTGAAAATCAGCAGCCAGAGCAGTGAAAACCCAAAGTTGGTGGCATTACCACCGCCGGCCCACCAAGCTATGCAGCCCACCACGTTCACACATAATGTCATGGAATACACTGGGAAAGCAGAAGTTTTAGTCATTAGCCTGCCTGTGGATATCTCAGAGGCATTGTTCAAAATAACAACTTTACTTTGGCGCTACAAGGATGTTGTACAACAGCGATAACCCCAAACCGTGAGGGCGGAACAAGACTGGTGGCGTTACTGTTAACTGTTTATTCATTTATTTAATTAAATCATTTATCGGTTTTCTGCTTTTCAGTTATTAATTATGAATGCATGTTGAAATGAATGTAAATTCCAGTACAATTCTTAAGTGTTAGCAAGATGTAATATGAAATCTAAATATTTCATATTTGAGATCTGTGTTATGACAGAAATGTTAACTTGATTAATAGAAGATGTAAATGAATGAATATGGGAAAAAGTCACTTTTTAATGTTTTTTTTAATAATTTTTATTCACAAAAGAAAATCAAAGTCGATGAAATATATACATTTATTTCTAATATGTCATTGTTTGAAAATTATGAGAAACTTTATGACAATTTTAACTTCCTAAAATGTAGCCCTAACATTTCATTCATTTTCTTTTCGGCTTAGTCCCTTTATTAATCAGGGGTCGCCACAGCGGAATGAACCGCCAACTTATCCAGCATATGTTTTATGCAGAGGATGCCCTTCCAGCTGCAACCTATCACTGGGAAATACCATACACTCTCCTTCACACACAGACTATGGATAATTTTAGCTTACCCCAGTTTCCCCAACCCTGTTCCTGAAGGCACACCAACAGTACACATTTTCAACCTCTCCCTAATCAAACACACCTGAATCAACTCAGCAGAACATTAGACCCCAAAACCTGACACAAATGGGTCAGATAAGGGAGACATACAAAATATGTACTGTTGGTGTGCCTCCAGGAACAGGGTTGGGAAACACTGGCTTACCCAATTCACCTGTACCACATGTCTTTGGACTTGTGAGGGAAACCGGAGCACCCGGAGGAAACCCAAATGAACGTGGGGAGATCATGCAAACTCCTCACATAAATGCCAACTGACCCAGCCATGGCTCAAACCAGCGACCTTCTTGCTGTGAGGCGACAGCACTACCTACTGTACCACCGCGTCACCCCCTAACATTTCAATGTATATAAAACAATCATATTTCTATCATAACATTATCAAGATAACCCTGTTAAGTTCCCAAGCAAAACTAATTAATTTTAATTGCTGAAACTTTCAGATGAAAAGCGAATACATTTTTTATAAACATACATCCATATTCATTTTTGTCAACACAGTTCCAGAAGTTAGTTATGGCGTAAAGATGTTTGACATGGATATAATTAAAGATGATTTTAATAAAAAGTTTTTTTTCCATAATGATCCAAAAACCAAACACATATCCTTTTAAAAGGTTATATATTAACAAAAAAAAACTATTTGCAATTTTTACAGATCTCTTCCTGCTCAAAACAGATCGGAATATATTACAGACAATAATATCCAGAGACACAAACAACATTTTCAACAAATTAACTTTAAGATTCAGAGTGTATGCGTTTTTAATTAACTCTTCTGATAACTCGCACTGGAATATGGCTTTTAAAAACAAAGTGTGTTTATAGGTCAACATTGGTCATTTGGCCTGTTAAAGATGCCATATGATGCCATTTTAGAAGGTCATTCTTTTTATTCATTTATTTTCTTTTCTTTTCGAACCGCCAACTTATACAGCATATATTTTACGCAGAGGATGCCCTTCCAGCTGCAACCCATCACTGGGAAACATTCATACACACTCATTCACACACATACACTATGGACAATTTAGCCTACCCAATTCACCTGTACCACATGTCTTTGGACTTGTGGGGGAAACTGGAGCACCCGGAGGAAACCCACACGAACACGGAGAGATCATGCAAACTCCACACAAAAAACGCCAATTGACCCAGCTGAGGCTCAGCGCTGTGAGGCGAACGTGCTACCCACTGCGCCACCGTGCAGCCAGATCATTATTTTGTTTATTAATATTATCCATACTTCACATTTATATATTTTTTTTTACAGAAATGGGCACTGTACAGTTTTTTTTTCCAGATACTTTGTGTAACCTTTAGGGTTTCGGTTAATAGTTATAGTCACATGCAAAACCAACATAAAATATATATAAATAATTGGTTCTAATGGGATTTGCACTTTGAAACTTAAATAAAGTTATGATATAATAATAAAATAAGGTGTTATTGAAGCTCTAGTAACAACCCTTACTCTATTTGGCAGTTTCAAAAAGCAAATGTAAAATTAAAGTTAATAAAAAGCATGTATACATGTAATATGCATAATGCGTATGAATGATGTTGCTTTTTTCCACAAAATCACATTTTTGTAGTTTACAGGCAGACAATAACAGTATCATTTTAAAGCACAATCACAAAAGTGTTTTTCATGCACAAAAATGCTGTTGTCTAATGTCTAGTAAATTAAAGACTAAAACAGTGAAGTTTCTCTATTTCAAAACAAGAATGCTTTGCGTAATCATACCCTAAAGTGACAATCTAATGCATTACTTAACAATTTAATTTAATCTTCGAGCTATTTTTCTTAAAAAATCTCAAACTTTCTTTCTTAAATTTCGTTTTTCGACAGCAAACCTCAAAATATCCATGTGTCCATGGCTGCTCAATGTTTAAATGCAGAGTTCAGCTAAAAAATTGAAATACTGCTATCGTTTACCCTTTTAAATCGTGTCATTGCAAAACCATACACAATTTGTCCTGAATTTTATCATAACCACATGTAATTTTCTCTCATGACTAGGCCTGTCACAATAATCAACATATTGAGTTATCACACAACACATGGACATGACCTCAATCATTTTTTGGTGATGCAATATATATCGCCCACACATAAAAGCCAATTCTAGCAACATATCAGCTGATTGTGCTACATCTCTATTGGAGGTGTCAGTACGGTAAAAAACACTATAGTATTTACTAAAAATGACTAGTATATTTTCAATTAGGTGTCTGACAACTGAAAATAGATCTGGTAGCTGATATCGCAGCCTCGGTTACTTTTTAACGTTGCTCTTTTTTGTTAACATGTAATATTATTTATTTAGGATATGTGCTTTCACATTCTGATTCCAATGCCCAGTTATTAAATTGTTAAAATGACTATAATGAAATTAAATATTATATTGTTTTGTTATTATTAAGATTATATTGTCATTCTGCCATTATATAATGAGTGATATAAAATGGCCTTAAAATAACAATAATAGCTTTTATCACAATGTACTTTGGTGCAATATAACATACAACAAAAAATAGATATTGTGAGAGGCCTACTCATGACATACTGTGTTCCCACTCTAAACAAAATATCAAATATCCCTAACTTTAACTGCATTTCCATGACCTATAATGAACGAAAAAAAACAAGCTGCTGTTGTGCATATTAAAACGATTTTACCTTCAATATCATAATGTATGACTTCAATAAAAAATCTGAAAACAACAAAAGAATAATTTACCTCAGATTTAGAAACTATTCTGAGGTACATAATGTTTGCACGGCTGGGAAGAGCTCCCACTTCTGTATTCGATAGCTCGATGGGAGTTTTACAAACGTCCACACACTACTTTTTGGCACGCAGTTTAAGTGGTCACTTTGAAGTCAGAGCTCTTAAAATTTATATTATCCTGAAAGGTTAGCCTTTGTTAACAGTGACTGCCAATTGGTAAGTGTGAAAGAAATAAAATGAAGTTAAGAAATAGCCTAAGAATAAGAATAGTTTTGAAACAAGACAACGAAACAGTGACAAACTCAATTTTCTGATACCATGACAAAACAGAACTTCTGTGACTCGTGGAAACCATTAGGAATCATCAGGCAAGATACACTCTGGTAACAACTGAAATGAATATCTTTAAAATAGACATTTATTTACTCACACATCCAAAGATTGTAGACACGACGCACAAGCTGGAGGTGGGGTTGAGGAATTTCCTCATCGAAATTTTGGTAAAAACAAGGCTTTATGCGAAGAAACTTTGGCAATGGAGGGAAGTTATTCGTTCGATCTGTCAGACAAAAAAAATGAAAAAGATTTATTTCAAAGCATGAACAAGGTGAGATTCATAGTCATTACATGACAAAACCAAACTTGACTCACCTGTCATGTTTCAATTTTGAGAAAGTTCACAATGTTGATCCTTCTGGTGAAGGTGGCCTTTTCTCTCTCTGAACTAATGGACTAATGGTTTTTAATGCTAAAAGGAACACAAATATCATTAAAAGAAAGAGAAAAATAATATAATAATAATACGTATTACAATACAATTAGTTTTCCTAAATGATATCTGTTGAACATAAGTTCATAACAGCTTTCTTTTAAGACCATAAATGCTAAATAATTAGCTGTATATGGCTGTATTAATTCTATATGAACGATATTTGACAGTAATAACGTTATATGAAAACAGTAACGTTACAGGCCAGCAGCTGCACTGTCAAACACAACTGCAGTGAAAAAAAACAACAGTCAAACTATACAGTAACTGCACAAATCGGAAACTATAGTATATGGGTTTAAGAGAATAAACGATGCTTTAACACTGCAAAAAAAGCACGAACTCATAATAAAAAAGATGCAATACCTGTGTACAGCTAAATAGTTTGATGGGGATGCGTCTGCAGTCCGTATTGAATTTTAGAAATCACGTGGAGCGTTCTGGTGCATTGTGGGAAATGTAGTTCTACGTTGGCACGTTTTGCACGTAGCGGAAAGAAATTGTGAGCGGTAGAGACTACAAGCCCCATCACAAAATTATCAAAGGTGTGGTATCTGTGCTTGTGACTAGATAATTTACCAGTTTCCCTGCCCTGTGGCAATGGATAAATATGACACATTTCTGCTATTTTTGACAGAGACGTGTTACTTTTTATCAAAAGTTAGTAGCAGACACTGAAATACAATGTGATAGTTTGTTTTGAGCTGCCTTTAAAGGACTGTTAGTTCAAATAACAATGAATTATTTGCTGGCAACTGTTTTATTTTGGAGAAAAATTGACTTTGTAATTGTCAAAATGGTTTTCGCTTCTCAAAACTACCATGTTCTACCGCAAAAATTACCAAGTCAAAGCAGTTGCACGGAATAACTTTTTGATTTATTATTTCCTTCAAGCCAATGCTACTCGAGAATCACACTCCTTGTCCAATCACAGCTCAAAGCTACGCGTTGGAAGGCAGGACTGCAAGTATCAGCCAATAACGTGTATCTTCGTAGATACGACGCGGTGCATTACTGACCAATCACAGCTTTCAATCCAGGCCAGCGACAAGCTCCCGCCAATTCTGAGCGGGGAGCGCGAGGGAGTCTGGCCGGGGATGAGACGGGAACGCGGGGAGCAGGATCACACACACGAAAAAAATACGAAGTTAAACCTCCAAAAGTTACAGAAACCCGTTGAATTAGCCTTGACAAGTTAACGTTACACAGGAAAAGTCGTGGAGTCGATGAGTTGCCGTAAGAAGCTGTGTACGGAGTCCAAAATCGCGCTCCCCGTTTCCGTGTAAGAGTTCCAGTGTTAGCGAGCGCACGGAGCCGAAGGGCGCGCGGATGGTGGTCGTGATGCTCGCGGCCGAAGAGCCTCTGGCCTCCACTCCACGCAGAGGTCTGGCTTTTATTGTAAAATACATTATTTACTGATTAATTACATCGAGTATAATGTCGTAAATCAACACAGAGGCATGATTTAAGTGGGCAATAGTACTGAAAATGCATATTTTACCTCACAGCTATTCTGAAAAAGTATTATTATTGCATGTTTGTCTTCGAAAATGATCAAATTGCTATTTAGGTTTTGTTTACCAGTAGTTTTCGTGGTTGTCGAAAGTTTTTTGGTCTAAATTAGCACGTTAGCAAGTGAGCTATGCGCTCAGATTTGTTATTGACAATTTAGTTTTTACGTTCAAATGTGCATTTAATCTCGCATTTTGTTTGTTTTCCCTTTATTCTCGAGTATTTGTCGAAAAATGTCTTGCATATGTTGTTTTGAGCTCCGTCTGGTTCTTTGTTCTTCAGTCGAACTGTTAGATGTATTAAGTTAATGGCTCAGGTTCAGTAGCCAAACTCTCAGTCGCCACAGGCCTGCAAACCATCATTCACTGAATGGCGGGAGATTAAAAATAAACATTATACACGCTGTTTGCGTCTATTGCCGTCATGAAACTCTTTATACATTTTCTTGAAGCTTTTGACACTTAACGTGAAGGTTTACTGTTTATGCTCGAAAAGAGAAAAAGTCAGGTCAGGTTCGGCTGTGACTGTCAGTAGTTAGCATGTAGACGTAGCAATCACCTTTGTTATGACGAAACATGCTTCGACAACAAATACTTTTATGTTTTCTATTGAGTTTTGATCTTAGCGATTTGTCAACGTTCATGTCACATTAATGTCATTTGACTTGTTTTGTGTTTGTTAAGGATTTGACTTCAACATACCTTTTGTTCATTTCAGATATGGATTGTGTGGGCAAAGCTAATACCAACAAGAAGCTTGTTCAAGGTAAACAACATTAGTTTTGAGAATTTAGGCTATTAATGTTATGACGTGCTACAAAATATATTTTGTATGGTTTAATTATGCATTAAGGACCAGGGCTATTGCATCATTTCAGTTTTCTATAATAATATTCTGTAATTTCTTTATAGCCAGAATGCGTTGTGATTGTGTAAAAGTGCATGATACTCGAGTCAATTGGCTTACTTTTCTTAAATACACAAACACACACGCATTAAACATTCAGAAGGCCATCAGTGAAAATTAATGATTATTAAACAAAAAGCATGCTAAAATTTTTAGGCTAGTTCCTTTATGGTTACAATATTTCACTTTTTATTTTTAAGCTTCAACAGAAAAGTACTTTTGTCATCAGCGTAACACTTTAGTTAAAATAGAGGATGTAATCTAGAGTTCCCATATTAACCTTTATTAACAGCTGTTTGTATTTTGTAACTGTTGGTTGTGTAAATGGCCTGATTTACTTTCATTTTAAAGGGATAGTTCATCCAGAAATGAAAATTGTCTTTTAAAGTAAACAAAATCATTATCAAAACAATCCATAGCTGCTTTTCCACTGTCTGGCTGAATGGTTCTGTTTGCTTAACCATTCAAGGTTGATCCGGGCCAGACAGCACAGTTTCAGTGTACTGTGGTGCTGATAATGGAACTCTTTGGAATGTTGGTAAAATAAGTGTAATGTAAACGTCTATATGCACCATAATCAGATATTTCTGTTTTTTGGGACTCTCTTTTTCTGATATTTACTTTGTTGAATAGCAAAAAATAAATGTAGTCATACCAAACTCCAAGAAAATTTAGGATGCCAAAAAAAATTGTAAAAACTACTGTGTTTACCAGTTCTGGATACACACAAGGGTTATTAGTAGGGATGTAACGATTCACCTGACTCACGATACGATTTACGATACTAATTTCACGATTCGGTCATGATTTCAACAAAATTATTTGAAACAATTTGAAAGTGAAGAGCCTTTAATTTTTTTTCTTAAATCCTGCACATATTTTTATAACAAGCTAAAGCTGTGACTGTGCTTGGATTTTACATTGTTAAAAATAAATATCAGCATATCTCTGTTTTCTGGCATAAGCTGAGGTCTTTGCACATTTACAATGTCATCTCCTGATGAAAAAAAACTTTTTCACTGAGACTGAGAAGGAAATCCTTTCCTAAAGCAGAGAGCAGTGGGTACAGAGGTGGTCAATAGGCCCTCTGCTCCAGGGGACAGTCCTCTGGCATAAAATACTGATTATAAAATTACCAATTGTATAGTAGGACAGAGACAGGAGTTGAACATGACTATGAAAGTGAATAATTAATATTACTCGTATAATTAATTATTATAAGTGTCAATGTGATACACTTAAGGAGAGAATCTTGAACATTTTTAAAAATTCAATAAGCAAATTATTAAAATTTGCATTAATTTAAAAAAGACTTTCAGTCTGAAAAACATTTTCATACTTTTGCTGTGTAAACACTGATGCGCCGTGTGACTTCCGTAGCACTCATTGGAGCAAGTGGACCTACAAATCATCCACTCTGTGTGCTTTGAATTATTAATAGTTTTTTTGCATATAGACGTTTGTGATCGTAGTTTTTCACTGTTCTGACGGTTTATGTGCATCACATTCGTTCTTCTGTTAATGGAAGTAAGCGTCTTTTTGCAGTATTTGCACACAGTTTGTGTTTGTCTGGCGCACTTCACCACTGTCATTTTACTCTGCCGCCCCACCTCTTGCTCGCCGCTGATGTGCAGATAAAGCAAGCTTGCGCCTATAAACAGCACCCCCTCTGTAACAAATGTATCGCGATTATTCAAATCGAAAATTTTCAACCGATTTTCAACCGACTCACGGTGAATCTATGCTTTCTGTGTTTACTGTTAAATCACTGAAGTCATATTTTTGTGTATGATATAGTTTTCTTCTAAGAAAGTTAGCAAATGGGAATTTAAAGTGTCATAGTGTCATCTAACAATGTTACCTCCCTTCAGCACGTCTGCCTTTCAAAAGGCTCAACCCAGAACCCAAGGAATGCAATGAGCCCAAAAGAACCAAAGGTCCTGTTGCTTCCAAGTGTTCTGAACCCAGTGATCAGGAAAATGATCAGGACAGCTCCTCCATCTCGCACCATGGCCCGGCTCTGGTAAATGGCCGTGGTCCCCTTGATTGCTTCATGAGTCGGCGGAAGCGTTCCCCAGTCCGCTCAGCTGTTGAAGCCACTATTGACCTAACTGAAGACTCAAACGATTCTGCCAAACAGCAGCCGGCCCCTCCGGTCGCTACCACCTGCCCTCTTAGCGAAGAAAAAACAAAGACCCCTGAAGGTACTACAGAATCTACAGAACCGACTACACCACTGACGGAGGAGGAGACTGAAAAGGATGAAGCTGATGATGTAGAAGCCCTCCCGCTTCTGGACATCACTCAGGACTCTGACACTGAGGAGGAGGAGGAGGAAGAGGAGCAGCAGGAGGCTGAAGTTAGTCATGGGAATGAGTCTGTGCTGTCCACAGGGTCCACCAGCTCCGCCTCTGTCATCGCGAGCTCACCAGAGCCCAGCAAGAGCGCTCCAACCACCCCTGCCTCTGTGAGTAGGGTTATACTCCTATCATATAGTGCTTCTGTTGTCGTGCAATCTATTTATTAGTGCGATCTCTTTTTTCGTTGTTGTTGCAGACATCACGGATAAATGCAGCCAATAAAGTGAAAAGACGATCCCTTAAGGTAAAAAACAAAACATTGTTTCTCAAATGATACAAATAGAAAGAAAATATACATATATTTAAATATAATATTAATGAATATTAGGCATTTTTGTTACAATAATACTTTTAATTGTGTAATAATGCAGTATTTATCATATTTTATCTTAGGTTTGCTTTGTGAAAAGTGTAAATTTAGGTTACTTTCACACCTAGATGTTTGTTTCAGAACCTGGTGCATATGCCCTGTTAGCTCAGTTCGTTTGGCATATGTGAAAACTGCAATCGCATTCTGATCTGCGCCAAAACTATCGGTCCAAGATTGCTTGAAAGAGGTGGTCTCACCCAATTGAAACAAACTCTGTAGCGGATTGATTATAGTGAGAAAGCAATACGTTCCAACAAACTAATGAACCAGGCTATATCACAGTGTATTATGGACATTTAATAGGCATGGCTATATGAAGAGAGAATGATGAATAGGGCAGGATGTCATTTCTGTGCATTTCATGTCGAATACAAAACTGAAAACATGCTATTAACGAGAGCTGTTTCTCTGTTATTAAAATGAAACAAACTACAGTCTCAGTTTATCTGTTATTTCTCACTAGTGACTTTATTCTAATGCGGAAGTGCCTCATTTTTGGAATTGTTTTAAAACTTTTAATTTAGCTCCCTATGGGAGAAATGACTAGGAATAATAAATCGCAAAAAATGGTCAAACTACTCGCTCTACAAACAAGTGTTTGCATGATTATACAAAGCAGAATCATATAATAAGGAAATGTCAGTTCAACATCAAGCAGCATAACCAGCTGTTTTTAACATCTAAAAATCAATTGAAGTGAATGAGACCGGAAGTCTCGAGCCAAAAAGATTCAAATGGCTGCGCCCGCTTGTACGCGAAGAGTAAGGTAAATAATATAAAGCCTATAATGCATAATTCTAACCAATGGCTCCTGTATGAGAAAGTTTCACCTCTGATTTATGTTTGGCGACGATGTCTGTGGCTGTCACCATTCAAAATTAAAGTACAACTTTTTCCTTATAATGTCTTTTCATTGTCATAAAATCAAATAACGGCGTATGACAGCTCTGAAAAATTAAACATAGAACTCTGACCAACGTGAGGAGAGTATACTCGCACGTGACTTGTTTTAACTGTTTTGGTCCGTTCTGAGTCTTTGCCATGTAACCAAGAACAAAGCAACACTGTAACGATTTTAATCCCTGTTTTGGAAGAAAACAATCAATCTACAGATGTGGAAGCACCCTTTTTTATGTTAGAAACCTATAACCAGTGACTTCCATAGCAGGAACAGAAAATACTATGAAACTCAATGGTTACTGGATTTCAACATTTTTCAAAACTGTTTGTTTAGTGTTCAACAGACAAAAGTAACTCAAACAGATTTGTGAAAAGCGAAGACTGAGTAAATGTGAACTATTCCTTTAGGTGTGGAGTTATAATTTGTTGAAAACAGTAATGCCAGAAGATAGGCCTACATTTACTTGAATGAATGAGAAATGTTCAAATTATCTGTCTGTACAATGTCTGTGAAGCTGTGAGTTTAATTACAAAAACAGTAAAGTTGCTGTGCATGGCTGAAGTTTGGCCTTTTAAGAGAGTAAAGCATTTTTTTCTCAGTCTCTCAAATTTTATCCAATTGTTAAGAGTTAAAGATGGATTAATTATGTTGTAACTCTGGAATTTTGTGCTTCAGCTGAATAGCCCTTTGTCTTTTTGTCCCTCAGAGTGTTCAAGAGCAGGAGAAGCAGCTACAGAGGGATGAGAAAGAACGGCAGAAACAGGAGGCCAAAGCTGCCAAGGAGAAGAAGAAAGAGGAGGCCCGCAAGCTGAAAGAGGAGAAGGAGAGGGAGAAGAAAGAGAAAAAAGAGAAAGATGAAAAGGAGCGCCGGGAAAAAAAGGAGAGGGACGAAAAAGAAAAAGCGGAGAAATTAAAAGCTAAAGAAGAGCAACGGCAGATGAAAATTGAGTAAGAGTGACCCAGTGTTTCACAACAATGGAAGCTGTGATGGAGTTTACTCTGATTTGAGTATTTAACTGTAAACTCTCTTTAGGGCCAAACTAGAAGAGAAAAGGAAGAAAGAAGAGGAAAAACGGTTGAAGGAAGAGAAAGATGTGAGTGTTTCATTTGCTGAGAGTCTTGAATGTGACCGTTTGGCAAGCTGTATATGTCCTCATTGCATTTTCACATCTGTTTTAGCGAATTAAAGCTGAGAAGGCTGAGATTACACGGTTTCTACAGAAGCCCAAGACCCAGTTGGCACCAAAGGTAAGAGTCACTTAGGCATTTACTCCCACAAAGCTCCCTTTAACCACATTAGCACATAAATTAAATGCAATTCAATCAAATACAATTTTAACAACCTCCGGAAGTTTTAAAAAGGACTTATGCTGTGTTCACACCAGACGCGGAAGATGCGTCAAGCGCGAGTAATTTACATGTTGAGTCAATGCGAATAGACATCCTGGGGCGCAGGGAAAATTGAGCGTTTTCTCTGCTTAACGCGCGAATCACGAGAGACGCTCGAGTTTGAAGATCTGAACTTCAGCGGGCATTCGTGCCGCGTTAACCAATCAGGAGCTTGCTCTTGTCGGGCCGTGATTATGACGTAGTGCCTGTTGTTGGTCTCCCTGGGGAAAATCCTCCTGCCTACACTGACAACAGTTCATCAAACTGGGCTCGGCTCAGTCAGAAGCACAGCTGAAAGCTTCCATCATCTAGGTTAAGTTTCTGGGGGAGTTTGAGCTCACAGAGCTGGCTGCACCTCTGAAAGGATCTAGTGGACTCAGACACTGCTCCAAATGAATCGACGCTGTTTTTCAGTCTTTATAAAACACATAAACAGTTATTTTCTCAATAAAATCCATGTTCGCCATTTGGCAACGAAGCTACAGTTACCGGGCAGACAGAAGGCCTGCCCCTGATGCGAATACGCATCTGTTCTGAAGCGGATTGTCACGCGTGAATGAAGTGAGTAAACGCAAATGGTTACACGTCTATTTATGCGCAAACAGCGTGATTTATCCGCGCCTGGTGTGAACAGCATTAGTGTACTCGGATTTGGTACGGATTGGTCCCCGATCACTATCGGCCAATAATTGCTTGGTTGGGGAGTCTGATCAGTGGTCTCTACAAAGGCAGATCAGATGATGCAAAGCTCGCGACACATTTTTTTTACATGGTGCAAAAACAGTGTGTGAAACGTCCCCTCTGTGCTTATGCAACTGAATATGTGGATATTAGTGGAAAATAGGATTTCTTGACCCCATTTTAAGAGCTCACGCAACAGCTGCCGTAGCATCATACTGTCCATAAGTAGGGGTACTTAACAGGCGGCACCGCGTCACGGGGAAGATGGTGTATTTTTAAATACTTATCCTCGCACCACGCTGTTAGGGCCATTCACACATCTTATTCAAAACTGTGTAAAAACATGAGTGCCGCTTCTTTCACCAAGTCACTCAAACTTCTGCTCCTTCCACATTTGTGGTTGATTAGCGACTATGAGAGCTATGGTTTAGGCTAAACTCGGGCAGCATTTTCAAGACGCAGTATCGTGTCTTTATAATTTACATTGTGTAAATGGCAGATGTTCCTCTTAGTAGCAAAAAACCCAAACATATTCAAATTGTGAAGTAAGCAACGCTCAAATTACAACAAACGGAGGTGTCGTCATGTCTTTTGGTTTTAAAATTAGAAATGACAATAGCTGAATAGCAGCCGTTTTTCGACTGAACTAAATTTATTTTTGATGTCTTGGTCACACTGTTTGGAGGGCCAGAACAAATTGCCTCGGGGGCTGGATTCGGCCTGCGGGCCGCCAATTGAATAGCCCTGCTGTACAGGGATGACCCAGCGCACAACCCATAATGTAAAACCACAGAAATTCTCCGGTAATAACTCAGTATAAAATGTATTTTATAACATCCTCGTTTAGCAAGTAATAAATATAATACAGTTTGTAAAATAATATTTTTGGTCTTATAGTAGAGATATTATAAAAGAGAAGTGCTTTGTTTGCCAAATAAGTGGATCTAATTGGATTTACATAGTAAACAAAGGGTGTTATTTTTTTATTTCATATATTAAATTTATAGTTATGATACTCCTAAAATTATAGCATAATTTAGCATAAATCCGCAGAGGTTTTAAAAATAAAATTCTGCGCAAAAATGTCCACAGATTTTGTCTGACCCTAGCTATAACCTATATTTCGTTGCGCTCAGCAGCTATCCACTAATAAAGCTCTACGTTTAATTTCATTTTTACATTTTACCATGTCATATAAAAACGAAAAGATTTGTTTGAGGACATAGAACGCATTTTTTACTTGCAGTTTTTCCCCATCCATTTATAAAGCAGCACTGCGCGGACTGAATGACAGAAAAGAAGGTAGTTTCTGATGGTTTCACTCACCTAAAAAACGCTGTTTACACTATTTGATTAATATCATCGTATCCAAATACTTTTATATAATAATATTTCAAAACTGTTTATTGTTTTTAGTAAATATCTAAAATCTTTTTTCAGGTTAGTAAAATTAAAGTTTAAAATGTCTTGAAACGTTTTTTTTTTTTTTTTGTATTGTATATACCAAAATTGTTCTAGCTTTTGTTTGTTTTATATTGCTCTATTTAATGGGATTTTATTATTTCTGATATTTGTAATTCTTCAAGTGATTTCAATATATCTTAGGCTATTTTATCTAGAGATGACACTATTGTGTTGAGCATACAAAAGTAGACATGTAATTTGTCAAGTTTTATGTCTTTCTGTTGTATTCATATTTCGGATTCTCTCCAAAAGAAAGAAACCAACCCACTCGCGGCATCAAGAGCTGTCAAGCGAGTGCTCTTTCGCCTGGTCTCTCTCACACACACACGCATCTAAACACGCATGTTTCATGCACAAACACACCATTCAAACTTGACAAAAACTCTCGACCACTGTTACTGGCTACTGTGTCTTTAATACGGTGTAAAGATTATGCGTTTTTGAAACATCGAGGATGCAGCAAAGAAATATCACTTATAAATTTAAACTACTTTTATTATTTTATGCAACACGCTTTCATTTAAAAGGGAAATATAAGGGCTATCATAAGCAAAAAGACCCCTAGCCTATAAGGTGTTTTATGGAATAGCCTATCTTAAACTGACCAGCTATATGTTTTTCTTTCCCTTATTTATATATATATATATATTTTTATGTACTTCTGTGCGATCAGAAAACTAGTGTAATGGTGGCATGCCATCTTTACCAGACTCGGGCAAACTCCTCCTCTTTTTCCACTCCACCCCAAAGCCCCAGCTGGCCCTCTTTGGCCCAAGGTATTCGGCGGGCTGCTGGCCCGATCAGGCCCCAGAAGTGACAGTGGAAACGCAACTGGCCCTGGCACACTCGCTTTAGGCGAGATAGTGGAAACGCGGCTAATGTGTTTTAAAAGCATTACCCCCAACATTCTGCCTTTCTTCTCAGAGGAGATTGGCAAATCAAAATTTTTCATGGGTCAACTTTTGCCTGTAGGCCCTAGTTTGAGCATTTCTGCCCTAAACTGTTCTTATTCGCTAACCAAGCACAGGCTGCAATGTTTTAGGTTGGAATATGCTTGTCAATAAATGCAGTTGTCATATGATATTTGTAATATACATTTATAAAAACATGATTAATAAAAGGCTTCCATTAAACCTTTTAATCTGTGATCCGTATCAGTATCAGGCGATATGGCTTCAAGTGATAGGTGATTTTTATTTTTTTTTTTCCCAAAAATCCTGATCGGAGCACCTCTAAGAAGGACACAAGTTAAAACATTTAGGCACCCTTTTACACCTTTATTTAGTCAATCGCTTAAATCAAATTGATAAAGATCAGGGTTCGTACGGGTGCTGGAAATCCTGGAAAATGCTTGAATTTTAATATAGTATTTTCAAGGTTAGAAAAGTGCTTGAATTTTGGACAAAGTGCTTGAACCTGCTGGAATTAGAAATTGCAGGTCTACATTCATTCAACGGGTGCACAGATATAGGAGACATTCTCGCAAAATGCATATTTGCACCTAAAAACGCTAAACGCGGCGCTCAGGAATAGTTTACAACAGTTGTCATGTCAACTTGCTGCAGTAAACAAAAAGTCTGCAATGCCTGCCCCGCCTTAAAGCTTCTTTCATTGGCCCACTGCTCTTGATCTGTACACGAATGGATTGGTCAATATCAGCTGTCAATCACTCTGTCAACGCTTTCCTTCAAATGACAGGTAGCTACAGCCGCGAAAATGTAAAAGTCTGAGTACGAGAGTATGAAAACAACACTGACCGATTTTGTTTTAGAAACCACCTGAAGTTACAAATAATGCCACATCTGATCAGTAATCATGTGGTGATCCACCATTTACACTTTTCGAAGAGTGGATAAAAGACTTAAGCCATTCACCATAAAGCCTGAGGGACGGAGTTTGCTGGTAACAGCGTTTGCCGCACATTTTAAGAACAAGATATTCTATTTAATCCTTCATTTGCTCGTAACGATGTTGCCAGTCGTGCAACTGCAGCGCGTACACCATTGCAAAAGGGCTTGCATTTACTAAGATTAAACTAATATTACAGCTCATGAAAAGACCGTTATTGCTATTAAGATTACATATTTGCAAAAAAATAAGTTATATGTCAGTATCTACCTAACCTGTTTGACATACTCCTGGAGAAGCTAGTTAATATTTTTTCAATATATTTTGTTTAGTGCAGTTTCATTTTTGCACTATTTTCATTGCAGAATTTTTCCTAAAATCAACAGTCTACTTCCTTGCTAAGTTAAGTTTTTGTGTGCTTCACGCCATGCCATGTGAGGGTTGCTCAAGATAAGCAGAAGGCAGATTTTTTTTTCTTCCTATTTTACACAATTAAAGTGTTTAAATTGAAATTGTATTTATCTGTCTGGTGATTATTTGTCAATTATATATAGGTTATATAGAATGCCAAGACTACTTACAGAGGGGATACATTTTGAACCATTAAACATGTTTTCCTTTAACCACTTAACTGTCACCCTTTGACAAGTGGGACATTTGCACACAGTTACAACAGTACCTTAGTCCTAACCTAAAGTAATATAAAGTAAATAAATAAAAAAAAATAAAAAGTAATATTAATGAAAGCTTACAAACTATGGTTTTCATATTTGGTGACTGATTTTCATAACAGTTGACATAGGAACATTTCATTAATTTGGAGCAAGAATATTCTCAGACTCATAAGGGTTTGATTTGTTACATGAATTTTGAGTAGCCTTGCACATGAAATCTCATGAACGATGAAAGTTTGGTACTACACCCAAACAAAATCTGACTGTAAGCTCATTTTTGAGATAGTTTATTTGAGGTGAACTATCCCAATAAATCTATGCTCCAAAATATAAATTAAACAATTTAAGTTTAAATGTCATATTGGGTTATTTATAATAGCACATGGAATTTAAATGTGAAAAGGTACATACAGCATATATAAACACAGTTTACTGTGGTTGTTAGGTGCTGGAAAAGCATAAAAATGCACCTTGAAAGTGCTTAAAAAGTGCTGGAATTTGAAGTTGGAAAAGGTGCAAGAACCCTGAAAGATGCATCTTTAAAAGGCAGTTCACACAAAACTGAAAATTGTCATCATTTACTCATCCTTGACTTGTTTTAAACCATTTTTTTTTCGTTCTGTTGAAATGTTAGAAACCTGTAATCATTGACATCCACAATATTTGTTCTTTTTGGCCATTTTGTCAAGTACTGTGTAGGAATTTTTTTGACTGTTGTTGTGTGTTTCAGACTCTGGCTTCTGCCTGCGGGAAGTTTGCTCCATTTGAGATCAAAACACACATGTCTCTGGCACCGCTGACTCGAGTACAGTGTGAAGACTCCGTGCTAGAGGACCTAGACCGCTATCTTGCCAAACCTGACAGTACTCTGAATGGACTGAAGGACTGGACAGGGCACAAACCTCGCAGTTCAGGTCCCACCAGACCCAGGCATAGTGCACAAGGGTAAAGCCACACTGAGCTTGTTGCTTGGATTTGTTTGTATTCGATATGTACTCGTGCAGAACGCTGCTTTTGTTAGGGGGATGTCAAAACTCTTTGTTTGGTTTATGTTCTGTGTTATTAGAGACTGTGTGGTCATAACTGAGAGCCAGAAGGCAGATGGTGGACCAGACCGCAGTCGTTACGGCCGCATGAAGCTCCTGCATTTCCATGACAACTATCGGCCAGCTTATTGGGGCACCTGGAGCAAAAAGAGCACCCACGTCTCGCCACGCTGCCCATTGAGGCTGGACAAGGTAAAAAGCATGGCAAAGTTAGAGATGCGCTTCTTGAACCATACTGTTGTCATGGCAACAGTATTAGGATTTCTTTGTACATGTGCGTGTTACTTCTATGCTGCTTTAGAGGTCATATGAAAAACAACAATCTTTTTTTGTTCTCAATGGATACAGTCCATGACTATATCTGGCTTAGGAACAGTTTGTATGAAATCCAAGTCGAACATTGGCTTGTAAAGAAGCTCATTGGTCTGACTGTCAAGGGTCCAAAAGTCCTCCTTCCTTTATGGTTTCATTTATTTCAAGCAATAGGGGAAATAAACGTTAAGTTACTTGAACGATTAACTCTAAATACATAGCTGGTGCAAAATCGAAAGCTTCAAAGTATGAATTGGCTAGTGAAACAGCAGCTATAAAACAGATAGTTTACTCAAAAACCAATTGATTTTAATCTTCAGGCCATCGGCTCTACTGTAAAAGTTTTGTTTCTTCCACAGGCCGATCGTTTTGCTTTATAAGATTTTAATTTATTGTCAGAATTCATGAGTATTATCTTTATTTTGCCTATATTTTTTATTTATTTATTTGTTGCATTTTATAAATTCCCATGGATAACTTTTTTTTTTTTTTCTTGGATCAACATCTTTGATGGCCTGTACAATAACAGCAAACTCCCTTTATTGGCAAAATGCAAAAATTGTGTGTTTGTAGTAAGGAACCTATGAAGGCCTATTTCCACAAAAACAAAACAATAATGCTCTAGGCAATCATAAGTATTACACAAGTTAACATAAATCATAATTACAGTTTTAGTTTTGGTTTCATCATTAGTTTGTACACTCACCGGCCACTTTCTTAGTTACATCTTACTAGTATCGAGTTGGACCCCCTTTTGCCTTCAGAACTGCTTTAATCCTTCGTGGCAAAGATTCAACAAGGTACTGGAAATATTCCTCAAAGATTTTGCTTCATATTGACATGATAGCATCACACAGTTCCTACAGATTTGTCGGCTTCACATCCATGATGGGAATCTCCCGTTCCACCACATCCCAAAGGGGCTCTATTGGATTGAGATTTGGTGACAGTGGAGGCCATTTGAGTACAGTGAACTCACTGTCATGCTCAAGAAACCAGTCTGAGATGATTCGCACTTTATGACATGGTGTTATTCTGCTGGAAGTAGCCATCAGAAGATGAGTACAATGGGTCATAAAAGGATGGACATGGTGTGATGTGGTGTTGAAGCGATGCTCAGTTGGTACTAATGAAGAAAGAACATATCCCTCACACCGTTACACCACCACCGTTGATACAAGGCAGAATGGATTCATGCTTTCATGTTGTTAATGCCAAATTCTGACCCTACCATCCGAATGTCGCAGCAAAAATTAAGACTCATCAGACCAGGCAATGTTTTTCCAATCTTCTATTGTCCTATTTTGGTGAGCCTGTGCGAATTGTAGCCTCAGTTTCCTGTTCCTAGCTGACAGGAGTGGGACCTGGTGTGATCTTCTGTTGTAGCCCATCCACTTCAAGGTTGGACGTGTTGTGTTTTCAGAGATGTTCTTCTTACCTCGCTTGTAACGAGTAGTTATTTGAGTTACTGTTGCCTTTCTATCAGCTCGAACCAGTCTGGCCATTCTCCTCTGACATCTGGCACCAGCAAGGCATTTGCGCCCACAGAACTGCCGCTCACTGGATATTTTCTTTTTTTTTTTGGACCATTCTCTGTAAACTCTAGAGATGGTTGTGCGTGAAAATCCCAGTAGATCAGCAGTTTCTTAAATACTCAGAGCAGCCTGTCTGGCACCAACAACCATGTCACATTCAAAGTCACTTAAATCACCTTTCTTCCTCATTCTGATGCTCGGTTTGAACTGCAGCAGATCGTCTTGACCATGTCTACATGCCTAAATGCATTGAGTTGCTGCCATGTGATTGGCTGATTAGAAATTTGCGTTAACTAGCAGTTGGACTGGTGTGTCTAATAAAGTGGCCAGTGAGTGTGTCAATTTCAACTGATACAAAATTGTCTTAGTAGCTCAACTTTTGTGGTCACATTTATATCTTTACCAAAGCTTATTTTGTTTTTTAATGTGCTTTCCTAGTAACCTAAATTGACAAATTCTAAGTGATTTTTGTGTCTTTATCAGGATCTGCTGGATTATGAGGTGGACAGTGATGAAGAGTGGGAGGAGGAGGAGCCGGGAGAGTCTCTGTCACACAGTGAGGGGGTGAGCGATCTGACATCACTCTACTGCTACAAAGTTTACATATTTGAACATGGAGATGTTAATCTGGCTTTTCGCTCCAGGATGACGACGAGGAAGGAGGAGATGATGATGACGATGATGATGGGTTCTTTGTGCCCCATGGTTATCTCTCAGAAGGGGAAGGAGCACTTGAAGATGAGGTAGTTAAAAAAATATTAATCAGCCATTTTTAATTGTCCCATTTGGTCATGTCTCGACGCTAACGGTCTGCTCTTGCAGGAGGGTGGAGACCCAGAGAAGCAGAAGGTGCGTCAGAGGATGAAGGCTCGTGAATGGGAGAATGAGCTGATGTCTAAAGGGAAGGTGAAGGTGTTGGAGGCTGTGGTACGCGGCTGCTTTTGGGAAGGAGAAAAGCCTTTGCCTGACCTCCTGCAACCATATGCTGTCTGCATGCTGGAGCCTTTATCCAAAGACGAGGCCTCCACCCCTGAACAAGACGCCTCACGCCAGCAGAGGAACGAGAAATGTGAGTACATGTGAGCTTGACTTGGGTAACAGAGATATTATACAGTAAAACCTGAAGATTTCTTATCTATTTATTTTAGTGTCATAATTTGCTGGACAGTTTCTTATTCGTTGCTCCACAGTTTCATTAATTTAAACCTTGACAACAATATTCGAGTGTGATGCAGGAACAATGCAACCATGGCCATTATCACCTTCATTACTTTACAAAGCAGGGCATTCACACTATTAGCTGTGCAGCAAAGCATTACAAACTACCAGTGAAAATTGACACCTAAAATAAATACTGACAATTGAAAACACTGTTACATTATTCTTTTGTGTTTTTCGTTTCTCTCCAGTGCTTATAATGCTGCTGCCGTTGCTGCATGGCAATGTGAATAGCAATAAGGTGATAATCAGCGAGTTCCTGGAGTTTTGTCGCCAGCAAACATCCTCGCCCACAGAAAGCCCTCTCAATATGACAGACAGCATTCCACCCAGGTAAATCAGTTCACAGAGTCATACTGATCCTCAGTAAGAAAGTCAGCACACAAAACAGATTCTACAGTTGTGCAGTGATGTCATTTCATAGGGCATGCAGACCGTAACATCATCATAGTTACTTTAACAAAGTCAGAATAAGGTCAATACAAGTAGATTTCATTACGATCTTTAAAAATTAGCACACATTTGCTTTAAAGTCATAAATAAAATCTCCTGAAATCAAAGCTAAAGGCTGTTTTATACTTGTGTGTCGAGTCATCAATGTATCCCACGCCGCATGACTTGCACATAGCTCTGCATTTATACTTCTGCGTTCTGTTTGTGTTGCGCTAACAATAACTCTTCAGAAACGCCAGCTAGCAGTGGGCTTTCTATGTTTCTCAGTGTTGAGTTTCTTTGTGAGTGTTTTCTTTACTATGTAAATGCATGCAATCCTAACTTACTGTACAAGTAGCTCAACTCTTTCAAGAAAGAGGCAGGAACTGGCGGACATGCAACATCGAATGATATTCGACTACACAAAGGCGCTGCCAAACTGGCCTTTATGGAACTTGTGCCAAACTGGTCTTATGCGTAATAATTAATCCATCACTAAAAAAAGGCAAAACTTTTCAGAGTCAATTTAAGCAGTGATGCATTGTTGTCCTTTCTCTTCTCCAAAGTAGAAAAAGGAAGAGGAATAGGCTACAGTGTTCGTCCAATACTAGCCTACATAGAGAGGAAGGAGAGCTCTCCTCCTTATCAAAGAGCTGCGCTGGATTATCCCCAAATGCAAAGTTTATTTCAGGAAATCAGTGGAATTTTGATACACTGCTTATAGTTCACAAATTTATGTATGAAACAAATCCTGAACAGAGACTGGGCCGTACCATAGACATTATAATAGATGACGGCCGCGTTGACGTATCGGAGCAACGGACTGAAGCGGACCATGAGGCGATTATGTCTGTGTTTCAAATGTATGGACACACACACACACACACACACCCCAAACAGCAACAGGGGAGAGGTGTGACAGTCACAGAATCAATCACGGGTTCTCAACTGTCTGCCACATTCTGTTTTATATTATGCACTGTGTTTGTCAAAGTTATCTGTGGCTCAAGTAACGGTATTTTGTGTTTTGCCGTTCGTTGTACGGTGCTCTGAACTGTCAAAACGTCTCAAGGTGCTTTTTCGAATGCGGAAAACAGAAAAAAATCCCGGTTTTAATTTCTTATGACTGACGAAAGTTTCGGAGGCAGTGTGTCAGTACGATTCACACAACGTGAGGTCGAATTTATTTTTTAATGTGCGAAAATTTTGGATTCAGTTCACACCGATCTCGAGCTTCTGAAAACTATTTCAAATCTTAAGAGAGATATAGTTTACATTTAGGCTTCGAGTGATGGACAGGTGAATAGATTGATAGATAGAATAGACTGCTTCTTTTCCTTGTTAGCAACAGCCATCTACAAGGCATATAAAAATTCGGAAATCTGAAGAAAAAAATCTGAGAAAAAGTGGGTTGCTTTTATATTTACCCTCTGACTTTATAGCAAGACAACCAGACACATTTGTGCTACAAAAATTCATTTTGAAAATAAGTAGTTACATTAATGTGCTGAATATTTTTTTAGTAATAGGCAGATTTTGTGTTCTTTCACACTTATTTCAGCAACAATCTATTGCTCTACACATTTTGATATTTGTAGCTGTTTTTGTGTGAAGGGGGTTCACTTCTCAGCCCAAAATATGGAAACACTGTCACTGAGTTAACTGTAATTATCTAGTTTCTTAGCCTTCGTAAAGGATTTGTGTCTGTTTTGAGCTGAGAGAAAAGAATTTCTAAAAACAGTATATATATAGAATATAATATATATATACAGAATATAAAACCAACCAGTAAAGCAGGCTAGGCGGAATAGCGCTATTTACTTAAGTTTTGTTGTTAAACTAAATAAAAATCTACATTATCAATGCTGTAAAAGGTCCTTATGAAACTGAAAATAGTCTCATTAATCTTTCACCGGGAGATTTCAGCATATACCTGTCCAACAGAAATTCTTCAGCCGTGGTGTCATCCTTCCTCTAGCTTGCAAAACTAACTCCAATATTGATTTAGGATTTGAAAAAGTTTCAATTCAGCATTGATTTTACCGCAATTGTGACTGTCTCATGTGCACATGAACGCGCGGCGTGCATGCAGGCATGATCCTGGCGCTGATGGCGGATATGCATGAGCAGATATGCGCAGGAGCCCAATTCTACATTTGTTGACAGACAGTTTGGGCTACTTGTCAGAATTATGGGAAATATCGGCCAGACAATATTTAAGTAAATGAACATTTTTTAGTGTTTTGTCTTACCCAAAATATAAAAATACATAAATACATTTAGATCATTTACTTATCATTACTATTGGAATGTGAAGAGACTTTCAACTAGCACAACAAAAAATGTTTCTGAAGACAATCATCTACTGCACTTTTAACTTGCATTAGTGCCTAAATATCTTTAGGGAAAAAAAATCACACTTCTGCTTATAAATTGCTAATAAACACATGTACACTTACTGTAACAGGAAAATGATTGCTTTCATCTGAATGTGGAAGTTAATTGAAGTAAAATGAGATTTGGTTCAAAAGCATTGCAGATACATTTATGGTTGAGAGTGTTGGTTAGGAAAAAATACAGGCTTTAAGAATTTACACTAAATTTATAATTATTATTGTACATTAATGAACAACATTACACAAAAACACCTTGCTAAGAATATTGGCTTTGTGTTTACCTATAGGATCCACGTCAGGCGTATCATCAAGGAGAACGCAGTGTATGAAAAGCGCTCCACATTTAAACGCTGCTGCTGGTACGTGCATGCAGAAGTCCTGGCCCGTCATTCTCAGGAGGCGTTACCAGTTCCCTGCCAGTGGAACTACCTCACCACTGGGGCAAATGTCACCCGCGATGAGCATAGCGGCTCACAGGGCAACTCTCCCACCACAAACTCCTCCACCACACCCTCCAACAAGAGGAAAAGCGCCAGCAGCCACTCCATCACCAAGTACATGAAGAAATGTGGCGACTCTGAACAGGTGAAAACCACGACTTGTTTATTTTTTTATATTCTGATCTATCGTTTTACATCTCTTTTAACTCTGCTGTTTATTACCTGTATTTAGACTGAGGCCATGGAGACCGATGGCTTCCAGGCAGATACAGAGGATGATGAAGACGATGATTGCATCATCATTGGAGAGCAATCTGGTTAGTTTGTTTTATTGCTTAGGAATTCAACAATTATTTAATGATTGATTACTTCTCAATACACTTTGTCGATGGTTGATTAAGGCATGGATGTCATTAGCATTAATATGAAGAGCATACGGCTTGAGTGCAATACATGCAAAGGAAAAATGAAGTATTTCTCGATTTAGTCATTCATTATTATGCTGGAAGAAACAGAAGCGAAAATCAGTTTACCATTCGGGGTTGTGTCCATTGTGGACAGCATTATTAAATTATCTGAAGTGGATTTGCTAATTGTTTAACTTTAAATGTATATACTGGGGTGACTACTAAGTGGTGTAAGCCTTAAACACTTTATGGACATTCATGAATACGCCCTGATTTCATTCTCCAGGTGTCCAGTGCAGATTTGGGAGAAAAACTAATTTACAGCCAAACAACTATTTGCACTGTTGACATCTATATCACTGGTTCTTTGTACAGTCCTACTGGCCTTTTATTACCCATAAAAACATTTGAATCTGGCTAGATCTGTGGCAAAAAATCCATTCTGAGATTTTCGAAGAGAAATGCATTGCCATCACTTTTGAATTTATTCCTAGCTTGGTTTGTAATTGTGGATGGCGCTCTAGACTAGTTTTTAACCATACGCTTAATGCTCACGAGGAAGAGCACTTGTGCATGTACGTTGACTTTTATCAGTAGATTGATGTAAACCGCTCACTACAAACACTTGTAATTTGTTTAAACTGTTGCTTAAAATCGTAATTTTATTATTGATTATTTTATGTGGTGAAATCTGCTGTTAAAAACTAAGCGCTTAATTCAATCAGCAGAGATGGCAATTGTACACACATCCTTTACTCAAGTAGAAGTAGATACTCCTGTTTGAAACAACTCTGGTAAAAGTTGAAGTACTGACTAAACTTTTGTACCCAAGTAAAAAGTACGACCTGAAATGTGTATTTGAGTAAAAAGTATTCATTACTATACCTGTTTTAGTTTCACAGTGGTAACTACACTGTACATCATGTATACATCTATATAAAATAACTTGCATTTCTATTTGTTTTTTATCTGTTTCTATTAATTTATTTTTCTTGTAAAAATGTTGTTGCGAAATTTTTAGCAGCGAAGTAGCCAAGCAGCATCACTGTACAATATTGTCCAACAACACTGTTTAAAAAGTTGCCCTATGGGTCATCACCTGGACACAAAACTTAACTGTACAGCTGTTAAAAACAACAGCTGCCATACTCGTGCATATACTCCAAAACGTAATTCTGATAACCTGTATTTTTACAACTAATAAATGGCTTAAATTTAACACTTCATTTTGTACAGAACATATACATTTGTTTTCTGTTATTAAAATGAAAAAATCCTATTTGTAATGTATTTGACTACAAATCATTTTTTTGCATGCTAAAGCTGTTCATTTTCTTCAAACAGCACGCTCGCATGATTTCACTGTTTGGTTTTTGTTTTGTTGCTCGTTTTCAGAATATTTTGTATGTTTTATTTAACAGATAAAGTCATTAATGCTGTTAGTACATTTTTGCATCATCTTTTTCACGTGATAAATTTCTGATCCTTTGCATTATAATTTTGATCATAAATCACCCCGTATAAATACTTCATACTTGATGTTCTAAAATATTTGTCTATTAATCTATCTAGCATATTTAAATGAAGACAACAGTGTATATAATTTACATGATAAAACTAAACCGTATAAAGTCTGTACTAGGAAATATGAACTTAATGGAAACAAAGGAAATAATGCATATTGTATTCATAAAGTATTTATTTGCTTTAGTACTAACTACAAACGTTGACAAAAAAGCTCATGATTGTTAACGTTTTTTGTCACGTTTTAGATGGGAAGATCAAAGACAGTACAGTACACCCTGGTCGAAAGTGGACAAAATACTTCAGACCAAATTTAAATGCCAGATTTGAACAGGAATGTTTTGTATTTACCAGTAATCCGATAGACCAAAATGCAACTTACTATCCAGTATAAACATGACACAAGTCATGTTTACATCGTTGACTGTCTCATCCACG
The DNA here is from genome assembly GCF_903798145.1 of Danio aesculapii. Classification (NCBI taxonomy): domain Eukaryota; kingdom Metazoa; phylum Chordata; class Actinopteri; order Cypriniformes; family Danionidae; genus Danio; species Danio aesculapii. The sequence continues at coordinate 22,647,294 of NC_079456.1, read as the reverse complement.
CTCGCCATTTTTGCCGTTCCCATTGATAAGCGGAATAAACAAGCCTACTTGCGGTGCTTGATCAGAGGTTGAGGCACACTATGACAAAAATAGATTGATTAAATCAAAAATGCATTCAAATTGCACAATGACGAGAAAGAATATAGATTGCGCCACAAAACACATTAAAATGAAAGTAACAACCCGATTTAAAAATGTAAGGAGTAGAAAGTACAGATATTTGTGAAAAAAGTAAGGAGTATTAGTACTGATACCAGAAAAATCTACTTAAGTACTTTTTAAAAATTTACTTATTTTTTTTCTTTATTCTTAACAGGTTCCTCTGAACAGGACGCCAACACATCCTTGCCACAAACAGATCGAGAAGCAGAGCCCATGGACACGAGTGCATCTGAAACTGCTGCTCACGCCCTGCCTTGTCCCACCCCTGCCACTGCCTGACCTCTGACACCTGGGTTTGCATGCACATGAACCAGACGCTCAAAATCCGATCACCCGATTCGAAGGATCTCACAGTATTAAAGGTCCCCAGAATGAATCAATGTTCCCTCTTCTTTAAGTGGAGGTCCGTTAGTTGGTGTACCGCTCTTCTTCATAAGAGAGCTCCCACTTTTTCAGAGTGTGTAAAGGCTCTGCTCATTCTCTGACACCAATCAGGACGTTGATGCTGAGTGCTCGGCCCCATTGTTTTAAATTTAGATATTTTTTTGTCTATTTCTCCTCTCAGAATACTTGAACTGGTGTATGTCTTTCAAAAATAGCGACAATTGAAATATATTGCACTTTTATATTCCACTTCTGTTTATTTCATTCTTCTACCCCCACCGGAGGTCCTTCCCCTTGTTTTCTTTTCCAAGAGGCTTTGTATAAATCTAGCACCCGCCATGCTGCTATATACGGTGTAAATACTACATTTGTTATTTTGAGCAATGGTGTAGAAGCTGAAATAGTAGGTGGCCGTCCAGCATGGGGGGGAGAAGGGGAACAAGCAGCTTATGGCGAAGTGTTTTCGTAATTGTTACAAATAAACTGCGCCGTAGTTTGCAGTTGTAATGGGTTTCTAACAAAGCTTGTTTAAATAAAGCATTATTTAAAAAAATGAACAACTTTTAATTTGCTGTTAGGGAACGTCTTTCCTTCCAAATGGTAGATTTTTCCACAGTGAGGCCAGTTTGGTTCCTCTCATCGGACGATGCTTTTTATTTCAAACATCACACCAAAAGCAACAGAACAACGTTTTGATGTCTACAAATCGGTGAGTGTAAAGCACAAGCACTGTTCATTTTTGACAATACAGCATGGTTTAATAAAGGAACAAGCTTCTGACAATGTTCTTCTGCAACTATTACAGTCATTCTACATTAATATAGTTGTAATATTGTTCATCTTTTCTATTTAAATGTATTTCCAACTTCCTGTGTTTGCCTCTGCTTAGCTGTACAAGCTGGCTGAAATTGAACTAATCATAATACACTGGTTTGTAGCACATATAGTTTTACTGATATTCTAGTCATTTACCTGTGTCAGCTTTTTTAATCGATAGCTTAATTGTACGATTTGACATGAACACTTTTCCCTTCTTTACTTGCACTTCATTTGTTAGCTCCGCATAGGGCTGGGCCACTAAACGATATTATATCGAACTGCGATAAAATTTGTCAATAACAATGATACGCTCTGGACTTTTTGACTATTGATCTAAGAACCAATAGATTTCGGCTACGGAAAATGTATCAGCTGAAAATGTTGTCATTTAATGGACCTTCTTATTTTTGTGGCTTCAGTCATTGTTGTGATACTCTTTTAAATCTGCAAGCATTAACAACTGATATCAGAATCAATATCGTTATCGTTCAGTATGGAAAATAATCAAAGGATGCAGTTTTGCCATATTGCCCAGCCCTAGCTAAGCTTGTGTGCACTAGAATGTTATCGTCTTACGCTGGTGTTTTTTTCTCTCAGCTTAATTAAATAACTTCATATCCTACATGAGTTGCGTGTGCGTTCAAGTCATAGCAGAAAGAGTGTATCTATGAGAAGCACAAATAAAATTCATTATTATAAGTGGGATTCCCCCACCGTTAATGGTTAAACTATTAAATTTTGGTTCACAATTAAAAATAGTATGTCCAGAAAGGGGCACTATCAATTGAATTTATTTTTGTCTTAATCTGACATTCGTTATGAAGGTACTGACATCAAAGAAGCCAACCGGAAGTATGCTGGATAAACTTCTAGGTGTGATTTTGGAACTGGTCTACATTGAGTAAGCTACTTTGTTTATGTTCAGAGTATGTGACAGCAAGTCAGTATTGTTTTTTGGAATACACCTCTGATGTCGTAATTATAAATACAAACTACACCGGATGACTTAACCATAGTGGGACAGGAGCATCATGGGCAAACTTTGTGCAAAAATCGCATGTGCGAGGTGAACATGCAAGAGCGTGTGCAGTTCGAAAATACTCTGCACAAATAATATGATGATACAATTTAGGTTGCATGCAGCTTGCAAAAAAAGATAATAATAATAATATGGAAGGTCGTTGGGGCCAAAAGTCTTTAAATTGGAACCAGTAATATTCATATACAGTTAAAGTCAGAATTTTTTTATTTTTTTATCACATTTCTAAACAATAGTTTTAATAACTCCTTTCTAATGACTGATTTATTTGATCTTTGCCATGATGAAAGTAAATAATATTTGACTAGATATTTTTCAAGACACTTCTATAAAGCTTAGTTACATTTAAAAGCTTAATTAGGTTAACTAGGCAGGTTAGGGTAATTAGGCAAGTTATTGTATAACAATGGTTTGTTTTGTAGACTATCATGAAAAAAATTTGCTTAAAGGGGCTAATAATTTAGACCTTTAAAATGATTTTTTAAATTAAAAACTGCTTTTATTGTAGCCAAAATAAAGCAAATAAGACTTTTTCTAGAAGAAAAAATATCAGACATACTGTGAAAATTTCCTTGCTCTGTTAAACATCATTTGGGAAATATAAAAAAAGGAAAAAAAATTCAAAGGGGGGCTAATAATTCTGACTTCAACTGTACACAGCAGGCAATGAAAACTGCATTTGGGACAGGTTTCATGTCATGCTATGCTATATTGAGATAAGTTTACAAACATCAGATGTCATTTAATTATGAAGTACTGACGCAAATGGTCAGTCAATGCTTTACTGAAGAAGTGTTTATCTTGGCACTGCCAAAATGTATGCTACTCCAAACAACCTGTATGTTAATGTGAACTAAAGAAATGCGTTCAAATCTGGTGCCTCAAAATCATTCATTTATAAAAAATAAAGAAAACTAACACAGTTGAACTTTCATTTGAAGATTTTTGGCCCTAGTGACCTTCCATACAAAGTAAATTTGGGTTTAATTATACAATAACCTAACTAGTTGACAGCTAAATTGAGCGGATGTTTATTAGCAACAGGAGGTAGATCGTTGTTAAAGACCAGAGCTGTGTGCAATTAAGCAGGCATTAAAACATTCATGCGCAGGAAACCAAACATTAATACAAAACATAGGACAACCTAAACTTTGTAGTGCTCGACTTTAAACAGTGCTTCTGATTTTACGTTACATTAACATTTCTCTCTCAGCAGTAGCTAAAAAGTGCAACAGATCCACATTTCCAATCACAAATCGAGCATCTTCCTTCATCACATGACGACTGGTCATATTACCTCAGGCAAGAATGCATTACAACAGGACAGAATGCTTGGAAATTGGCCCTTAAGGTGCTAAAGCTCCTCATATCATATGATGGGACAGGACAAAGTCAAAGTGTGGTGAGCACCGTATAAATCCACATGCGCAATTGAATCGGGGCCCGTCCTTTCGAAACCGTGTGGGACTGTGGATGATAGGAGACTCACTGGGAGCAGCAAGAGATGTAGGCGGGGGTCAGCAGTGACACGTGAAGGCTTAATGTTCAGCTGAGGCTCCTGATGTTCTCTAGTAGAGCTTGTTTTAGCAGAACTGCAGTCTTTCCTCCGGCGGCGGCGATGTCGGCCTGCACTGCAGCGTCCCAGGAGAAGGTCAGAAGAGCTGCTGGGGCCTGGAAGATGTAAAATAAAATCCATCATACTTCCACAGTTGATTAATTATAAAAATGGCAGATGTTTTTCATATTCCAAGTGCTCTTAAGTGTTAAAGCGCAGGTGAACACATAAAAAAATGGGAAAGAAAACAATTGAAAAAGCGATCTCAAAACTGACAGGATTGTGAAAAACAGCTCTTTGATTTGGGCCTACCAGATTGCACTCATTGATGGGCGTCTCTTCATCATCCTTCAGTTTTTGTCCTCCGGGTGCCATCAGCTCAAAGGGTTGCCAGTCATTCTCCAGCGAATCGCGCACAAACTGGTACAGCGCTGACAAGCGCTCCCATGCCAGGAAAGTACCTGCGATATTGAAGAATCCAAATCGTGTTGGAAGTGTTGATGACAACTTACATTTCACACAATTTTTTTTTCTGAAACCTTTACAAATATACTATATTACAAAATATATTTGTTCTCTTTTACAGTGGCCCATCATATCGCGGGAGTTACGTTCTAAAAGATAGCCCACAATAGGCGAAATCCACAAAGTAGTCAGCTTTTCTTTTTTTTTTTACAATTATTATTGATATTATATGGCTGTAAAACCCCTCACTATACGCTTGTTCTTAGACAAACATTAACTTTTCACCTTTTTCTCTCTTGTTTAAACACTCTCAAAGTTCAAACCTTCATAGAAACAAGTCCAGTGTTATAGAATATTATACTATAAAACCAAAGATCAAAACCTGTTGTCGGACGCAAACATTAATCGTTGTTAGCAAAAGGTTCATGAAGCTTTTGTGCTAATATGAACAGTGTCCCGAGTCGTAGCTGGGCACCACCGACTTGCGGCGCTGGTGTGCGTAGCCTGATGTTTGCATGTTGCTGTGCATGCAGTGTGTGACCCCCTTTATGATAAACAGTTACTACCCTTTTTGCATTCTTGTTGAAACAAACTGCCGACTATTTATGTTAATTTGGCAAGCTGAACTCATTCTATACTATACAAGAGACAATGATCTACAGCCAATCAGGATGCAGAACACAATGCGCTGTAAAAAAAAAAAAATCTGAGACCTAAGCTGTGAATGACATATTATATGCTTGCATTAATGAATATATTGTAAAGGTGCATTAAACACAAGGAGCGTCCCAAATCGCATACCTGTACGCTAGTCTATGCCACAACATTTTACTGTAAGTAGTAGCGCATTCCAACTGAAAATTTGAAAAAGAATAAGTGCACTTTAAATACCCAGATGTTGTTCTTGCTCCACCGATAAAGTGTGGAAAGTTGAACACTTCATGCACTTAACGGTTGTCGATTTGCTAGATGCTGGTATTAGTGTCAGTATTGTTTGTTTTTAGGATATCTGTAAGCTAGTGTGCTCCAAAACAGTGACAAAATGTGTGTTTAGCAGATATACAACAGACATGTAAAGCTTGTAGTTTGTCACTTCCACCTAAATTGATCAACTTTTTTTTTTTTTCACGTCACCTCATACTTACGTTTTTCCATCAAATCTTGACCAATCAAATGCTCTGTAGTATCTGACATGCCCCGCCCCCTTCAAGATGCTTCACATTTAATACCCTTGAGCTCAACCACTCCCACTGGCAGAGCGGCAATAAAGCAAAACACTATTGGCTGTTTTATAAAAAGGGGAGGAGCTACACTGTCCCACCCTCTCTCTGTGTTTGTGTGGAGATTACGTCAAACATCGAATCAAAGCTCTTCACCAGACCTTTAAGGTTGGATTATTTTACTTCTTTTTGATTGTATGAATTAAATCCTCTGATGCTAGTGATTGTACTCATGACAGATGCTGTTTGGTTGTTTATTTCACTATTTGGCAACCGCTAAATTAGGACTGGGAAACTGTGAATTCCTGGTTCGTAAAAAAACCTTTTTTAGAAAACTAAACTCGTGCACGACATGGTTTGGCGTATAAGTGTATAGAGAGTAATTTTGACTGCAATATAGTGATATAGGAGGTAATGAAGACTACAACACTCAGTCATCGTGTCATCAATACTCGTCCTCTAGTGAAGAAAATTGTGTAACTTGTATGTTTACTAAAGTGGATTAATAGTGATGTGATATTGCGCACCGAGGTGTCGAAGCATGTATCAATTAAAATGATGCATCTCGCAGTGAAGAAGTGTACCGGAGCTTGATTTGTTTTGCTATAATCATGTGATCAGTGACGTTCGTAAGCTTCATTTTCGCTTATACCCACATGACTGCTTTGAATTTTGATTTAAAGGTTAAAAACCCTCGTGGGTTAGTAAAGTGTATAGCGAGAGATTAGGCGTCAATTACATAAGTTACATATTACATAAGCTTCAAAGCACCACACCGATCCCACGCACTAGTAATTCAACTAAAATACAATAGTAATTTATAGTAAAAAGCTTTTGAACCATACTAAAGAGCATTAGCGTATTATTTACAACTATTTTTTTAAAAGGCCACTGCATATTGTAGTATAGTGTATAACGGAGGCCATGCAGCTGGCAGGTACAGCTTGAAAGCTTCACTACCGTAGCCTCCCATGCAAGAATCGACGGTTCGATCCCCTCTTGGAACGAATGGGTGGAGGAAGGATCAGTTGGAATATGATAAATGTAAATACTTTTGCATACCTTGTATTTTACTACAGTCATTGGTGGTGTAATGTAACATACCTTGTAAAAAAACTACAGTAATTAAGTAATTTGTTTATATTACTATTGTTGTATTATGAATGAGTTGGTCAGTTGTGAACGTTTGACATTTTTGCAGCACAGTGCTTTCCCTCCCTTTAACCAGCAGAGGTCCTCATCAAGCTCTTGGAAAGCTTCGGGTAACGAACCTTTTTCCAATACAATCGAGTTGAACGGTTCACTGGTTCAGAAAGCTTCATTTCACCATCACTACTGATTAGTACTGGACAGACATGCTAGTAATGTTAGGTAAATTTAATAATCCAAAGCTACCCACCCTGGAGTATATTTCCATCTGGTAGCCTCACTCTCAAAAGCGCATAGTTGTACTTCCGTCTTTCTCTCTGCTCGTCTTTCTCACGCATGGCTTTCGTTCGCAGCATTGCGTTTTTCTCCACCATTTCGCTCCTGTGACAAAAGAATCTCATTAAAACATGCCAGGGCTTCATCAGCTTGTTTAACACACGTTTTATGCCTTTACTTCAGCTGCTGTTCCTTCTTCAGCTCCTCTGCGCTGAGGTTGTAGAAGTCTGGCGGCAGCTCAAAGTGTGTGGCGTTCTGGGACGGCCTGAAGACCTGCAGCTGACGGTCCAGCTTGGCTCGAACTGCTTCGCCTTTCTGCAGCCGCTCCAGATGAGTCTTCATCTGCTCCAGAGCATCTGAATCCTGCTCTGGCAACACTAGGAAATCTTCAGTCCTTTCTGAGAAGCAGCAAAAAATTAACATGTTACCTTTAAAGTGAACGTTTACTCATCCACCGACTTGTTCCAAACCTTTATGAGGTTTCTTTTGCCTGAGAAGAAATTAGGACATTTTGAAGAATGTTAAAAATCACTAGCCATTGACTACCTACTATGAATGTCTCCAACGTATCTTATTTTGTGTTCAACAAAAATGAACTATCCCTTTAGTTTAGGTTGACTACAGACTTTTTAATTTAACCATTAAATTGCGGTCCAGAAATTTTTAAACTGCAAAACAAAATGATCCAGAAAATGTTTACAAAAAAGTAAAAAAAATATACTTAATTAACTCCTGTAGAACATCACATAAGATTACAGCGATTGACAATTATATTCCAATAATTTTTGAAAATATCTTTTGTGATCAACTGAAAGTGAACTATCCCTTTAATTTAGTTGACGGCAAACTTTTTGATTCATTTAACCAATGAATTGAAGTCAAGAAAATTGTAACTGCAAAAAAAATTTTTATCCAGAAAAACTTTTAAAAATAATAATAAAATAAAAAGTAATTCACTCAACTGTTGTACAACATCACATTGAGATTATAGCGGTAAAGAAGTATAACCCAAACATTCTGGAAAATATATTATTTATTTATATATATATATATATATATATATATATATATATATATATATATATATATAGGGGCGGTGCAGTAGGTAGTGCAGTCGCCTCACAGCAAGAAGCGTTTCTGTGTGGAGTTTGCATGTTCTCCCTGTGTTTGCGTGGGTTGCAGTTTCCCCCAAAAGTCCAAACACATACTGTACAGGTGAATTGGGTAGGCTAAATTGTCAGTAGTGTATGAGTGTGTATGGATGTTTCCCAGAAATGGGTTGCAGCTGGAAGGGTATCCGCTGTGTAAAACATGTGCTGGATAAGTTGGCGGTTCATTCCGCTGTGGCGGCCCCAGATTAATAAAGGGACTAAGCCGAAAAGAAAAAAAAAATATTATTACAATAATATATATATTACAATAATATATATACACACACACACACACACACAGAATTATTAGCCCCCCTGATTTATTAGCCCTCCTGTTTATTTTTCATTATAGTTTATTTTTTTTTATTGTTCAACACATTTCTAAACATAATAGTTTTAATAACTCATTTCTAATGACTGATTTATTTTATCTTTGCCATGATGACAGTAAATTATATTTGATTAGATATTACTATCGAAAAAAAATTAGGCTAAAGAGGCTAATAATTTTGACCTTAAAATGGTTTTTAAAAATTTTAAAACTGCTTTTATTCTAGCCGAAGTAAAAATATCTTCATCAAACATAATTTTAAATATTGTTTTGGAGGTCAGTTTGCAATTAATTCATCAGCACACCACGTAATTACATCGTTCTTTAAATATAACGTTATTTTTATTACCTTCTCCATCAATCGGCAGTGTGCTGCTTTCAAAGCCCAGAGCCTGCAGATACTCTCGAGCTCCTTCAATCCCACTGACCTTCTCCTTTAGTAAACACAAGTCAAACAGCAACAAATAACATATGTGCACTTGTTTACCTAATTCAGTTTCCAGACAATGAAAAGGATCATACCTGAAACACTTTGTTGCCAACTTTGATCTTCCTGTACTTTTCCTCAGTTGGATTCTTACAGATGTTTTCGATATACCTGTTGGCACATAATTGTGTCATTACACTACTGCGCTGTTGAATGCTCAATTCTGATTGGCTGATGAACATTCTGAGTCGTGCAGTTATTTCCAGGTAAACACAGCTGAAGTAGTTCCAGCCAGTTCTTGACTGAATTACAGATCCATATTCAATTCAGGTTTATTTGTATAGTACTTTTCACAATAATGATTTATTTTTATTGCATATCACTACGCAGAATGATTTCAGTTGGCCTAAAATCCACTCAAAACATACAAAAAGGTGTATAATAAACTAGGACTGCACACAGGAGCTGTTTTAAGATCAAATCTTGGGAAATGTCTTGAAAGCAACATCTGACCAGTGTCTTTAGTTGTGTAACTGTGGAATAAGCTTAATATTAAACACTGGTCCGTTGAATAATTAGAAAAAAATGCACACCGTTTCACAACATAGCCGCATCACCAACTTGTGCATAATTTTTCTAATAATTCATCATTGGTTATTATTATTTACTTCATAATATTAGTATTAAACAGTCCTTACTTGCTAATGATGTCGATGGCAGCTTTGACTTTCTCTTTGTCTTTGTTAAAGGTGTGAATCATCATTATGGAGGCCTCTATTGCATCCTCGGAAAATCTCTGTGAAGAAAAAAAAAGGTACTTGAGATAAATGAAAACCACGTGTAATTGTTCAAGACTTTGGTTGCCATATCCTCACCATCAGAATGGCTTCTTTGATGTGCAACTCTCTTTCAGCCTTTGTGACAGTTTTTCCGGTAAGAGGACAGGTGAAGAAAACTCCTGACACTGAGAAAGACGATAGATCCCTCTGTGGAACAGCCGAGCCCTTAAGAAGGTATAATCATGGTCAGTAATAAAGTAATGCTGTGATTAAATGATTATTAATGGGATATTAACTGAGGGTATTCATTTTGCAATGTCTGTATATTTTGTTTGTTTTTTGACTCTCAAAGTGTCTGTAATCATTGACTTGAATTTTAAAGTTCTACTAAAAAAAGGTTGATCTGTATTCCTGACAAAACATTACACGTGGTCTCAATAGAGAGACTGCAGTCATTTTTTACTGTAGAGTTTGACAGATCTGCCTCTGTATATTAAAATAAATCATATATTTGATATTAAAATATAATGCTGGTCAGCACAGAATTTTTCAAATGACACATTATATTCCACATATGAGAGGTAACAGTACAGGTTTATAATTGATTTTTTTTTCTAAATGAATACGATAGGTTAAATATGTTGAAATTTAATTGCTCCAGTCTCTATATTCACTTTTATTATCATTTTTAAAATAATCATTCATTTTTTTTCTTTATTAAACAGGGGTCGCCACAGCGGAATGAACTGCCAACCCTTCCAGCTGTAACCCATCACTGGGAAACATCATACACACTCATACACTACGGACAATTTAGCTTACTCAATTCACTTATACCGCATGTCTTTGGACTTGTGGGGGAAACCGGAGCACCCGGAGGAAACCCACGCGAACACGGGGAGAACATGCAAACTCCACACAGAAACGCCAACTGACCCAGCCGAGGCTTGAACCAGCGACCTTCTTGCTGTGAGGCGTTTAAAATACATTTACATATTACATTTAATATGTAATATGTGAAATTAATTCACTTTTATTGTAAACAGACTTTTAATAATACTTTTATTAATAATTATTGTGAAAAGCGCTATACAAACAACCTTGAATTACTGTTTGAAATATAACAACATTTAAAATATGATATGATTAATTGTTTTTTCATGTTTCTAATAGGATTAAAGAAAATTTTACATTTTGAAGTTTTAACTATTTTGGAATGTATTTATTTGCAAGTAAATATAATCTCACTATTTTTTTAAACATCATTTATGAACATTAAATAGTATTATTATTAATAATAGGGTTATAAAACAATCATAATTTTAAAAAATACAAACATTTTCTATTCCTCTCAATGTAATAAAATATTTTTTTCATTTATATTCTTCATTTATATACAAATATACACGTTATACAATTCTATAAACATTCATTCATTTTCCTTCGGCTTAGTCCCTTATTTATCAGGGGTCGCCAAAGCGGAATGAACCACCAACTATTCCAGCATATGTTTTACGCAGCGGATGACCTCTGGGAAAATTCTATAAACATACAGTAATTTATTAATAATTTTAACAGATGTCTAAAATAATATGTATATACATATTATATCCTGTATATTATTAGTATATCCTGTATATACACACAGGAAAGAAGAACATTCATTCATTCATTCATTTTCCTTCAGCTTAGTCCCTGATTTATCAGGAACGTCCCAGTGGAATGAACCTCCAAGAAGAACCAAACCCAGTAAAACCCTCAGACTTGCCTCGATCTCGGTGTTCTTCAGACTGGCCACTACGGCGGCCGCCTCCGCTTCAAGTTCTCGCTTCACTGAAACACAACAACAAACGATTAGCTAACGGGAATGCGTGATATCATTTACGACAATACCTTTATTTTTTAAAGTGAGCTAACATGTTTTCTGGGGTTTCTAACAGTATTTAGGTACATAAATTAAATAATGAAATCTTCAGTGTATAAATCAAATTAATTTAATTTTTAAGTTGCAAACTTTATTGTTTTTGCAGTTTTATACTTTAAACTCGTTTGCATTTTTAAAGTGAGAGGTCTTAATAAATGACAAATAAATGATAAACTTCATTCTATTATGGATTAATTTTTCAATTAATCCACAAATCAGATGGATTTCAAACTATGTGGAAATCACGAACTTAATGCTGAAACAATAAATTGTGGATCCGTAAAGCAAAAATAACAAAAATATTCAACAGTTTATTCTCCTCAGTGTCAGTATAGGGAGCATATTCACAAGCACTGCGCACCGTCGTATACCGCCCTATGCTCGAGCACAGACGCATCTAAGGTAACACGTCAGAAAAACGACCAAGTGCAACCAATGAACGAGCACCCTATACTGACACAGAGGAGAAGAAACTGTTGAATAAAGACGTTATTTTTGTTTTATGTGCGCACAAACGCATTCATAATATTCCAACTGAACCACTGAAGACTGGGCTGTTTAGAGCAGGGGTTAAATATCATTGATAGCTGTGGGCCAAAGACAAATATACCAAACTATTTTACATTAAAGTTGCCATGGGTAATTTCTTAATTTATTTCAGAATATTTAAAATGACATAGAAAACATAACTTTGAATTGTTTTAACTAATGCAGTAGAACTTTTTTGAATTATAATGTATTGCAATAAAAACATAAACAATCACATTTATAACACAGTGGTTTACAATGCTGAATGCTCTAGTCAAGCAGAATCTGCCTTTGCCTTGATTTGCTCACCAAAGTTTCTGCATTGTTCTCTATCCGTCTGGTAACAGTATGTACAAGTTAAACATACTGTAGCTTAACAATAAAATAAAGAAATAAAAGGTTACATTAAATTTGAAATCTCTAAACTCTTATCATCATTCTCTCTCTCTTTTCAGATGGCCCTAGTTTGGACATCTGTGGTTTAGAGTATGTTATTTTTGGTATTTTCGGTATACTCTGAATGAGTCAGGACTGTTGATGTCTATGGAGGATGAGGGAGCTCTCAAATTTCATCTAAAATATCTTAATTTCTGTTTCGAAGACAAACAAAGGTTTGTAACAACACAAGAGTATTTAACAACAGAATTTAATTTTTTTGGTGAAATAACACTTTAAGAATGGGGACAGTTTTAGTGTCATATTTATTTATCCACAAAGAGCCAAATCAACACAAAACAGTGCCATTTAATTAGGGATGCATGATATATCGACGGCCATATCGTTATCAGCAGATAAATGCTATTTTTAATGTTATCGTTATCGCTCCCATATCAAAATTAGGCCGATATCTTTAAATCGATAGAATATGTAATTGTCCAGTACACTACAACAGAGCTTTCCCCACATTGTTTATTTCTTCAAAGTCCATCCTTTCTATGTGTGGTATTGCTGTGCATTAATAACTCAGTAAGTAACCATATTCCTTATCATTGTAGATGTGTTTGATAGTATCATTGAGTATTTTTGTTTAAATCACCTCAGGAAAAATATTAGGCATAAACATAATAGCAGCTAAATTATTTGTAATTGCAGGCTATTCGTCTCATAAGATCAGTTCAAACTTTTATGAAGTTTTAAAAATAAAAGCAGTTTACTGTATAAAAATATAACATTTTGAAATATTTTTATTTATCGGAGTATATCGGTTATCGCCCATCAAATCTTAGGAGTTATTGGTTATCCATATCGGCCAAAAAATCCTTATCGGTGCATCCCTACGTTTAATTTAACCAATGATTGCCCACTGCTCCAGATGTGTGTTCACTGCTGTGTGCGTGTGCACTGGGATGGGTTAAATGTAGCACACATTTTCCGAATATGGGTCACCATACTTGGCCATGTCAAGACTTTCACTTTCATCATATAATAAATCATTATTACTGAAAAGTCTCCCCTCCAAAAATATTGTTTTTCTAAATATCCCACACACTAGTTTTCACTGTTCATTTTTCTTCGGCTTAGTCCTTTATTTATCAGGGATCACCACCGCTGAATAAACCGCCAACTAGGCTTGGGTGGTAATATGGTATACCGCGGGATCTAAAAATAGCAACGATGTCAGTTTCAATGCCGTTATACCATCATAAACAATACAATTAAATATGAGACAAGTATTAAATAATAAATATTATTTATTTAATGCTTAAAAATGAGCATGTGTAATTGTCATCACAGGACAGTGTGGAGGAGAGAGAGACGAGGTAAGATGGCGAGTCCCACACCAAGTGACCTGAAAAAGAACACAACCTCTGCAGTTTGGCAGTATTTTCGGTTTCGACCGAACAAGAAGTGAGATGTGGTAAATAAGAACAAGAGGTCTGCATTCCTACTGCTGTACCGCGGGACCCAACCAGATTTCTTGCAGTGTGGGAATACATTTCCGAATAAAGCATGGGAGCGGTCGGTAACATCCACATGCATCCATGCTGTTTATGTCTGTGTGTGTGTGTGTGAATTAGGGAGAGCGTGATGCTGTGTGTCGCTTGGTGCTCTGTGTGTGTGTGAATGAGAGAGAGAGAGTGCGATGCTGTGCGTCGCTTGCTGCTGTGTATGTGTATGTGTGTTTGTGTGTGTGAATGAGAGAGCGTGATGCTGTGCTTCGATTGGTGCTGTCTCTATGTGTGTGTGAGAATGAGAAAGAGCGTCCCGTGCAGATCTCTAATATGAACAAGACAAACAGGTGGTGACGCTGACTGAGCCTTGCATCATAATTTTTTTTAATGCACGGTAATCCTGTATACCGAGGTAAAATAGGGAGGAGGTTTGACGGTATCAAAGTTTGGATACCGCCCAAGCCTACCACCAACTATTCCAGCATATTACGCCGCGGATGCCCTTGCAGCTGCAACCCAGTCCTGGGAAACACCCATACACACTAACATTCAAACACTGCAGGAGAATTTAGTTCATCCAATTCACCATTAGAGGACATGTCTTTGGACTGTAGGGGAAAACAAACGGGAAGAACATGCAAACTTCACACAGAAATACCAACTGGTTAAGTACTAAATAAATACACAATTTACCCTGAATTCTTATGGCATCCTGAGACGTGTGCACCTTGGGCCGGTGCTGCTGCTCGATCCTGGCGAGGGCCGCAGCCCCTGCCATCTGTGCGCCCGCTGTCGGTGCCTTCCTGGACGCTGCATGAGAAGCCTGTGAGGCCTGAGGTTTAGAGCTGCACAAAAAACAACAGATCTCCCTCATTTCTCCAGTTTAAGCCCTTGTTGTGACTAACCACACTCTCAAAGTCACTCCCACGTGACTGACACACTAAGCTTGTTAACCTATGCGTAATTATAGCGTTATAAAAGGATAAACTCTCACAGCTCGATTCTGTTCCATGTTCTGGATCCAAAACCAGCAAAGTAAAACTAAATGTGTAGCCTGTGCTATATATGTAGTCAATATTGCCATTTAAATCCATGTAACATGCATATATCTTTTCATATTCAGTACATTAGTAAAAATAGCTTTCACTTCTACTGCGATGAAGGCTATAGTGGTATATTAACCTCATCATATTAATGTTGACGTTATGCAGATCAGTTTTCATGACAGACCTCATAAACATCTGATGTTTGTTTTGTTTTTACCTTGCTTCATCTGTAAGTTTCTTTCCTGGCCCTGCTGACTTGAATTTGATGTCTTTCTTGATGTCGTCGAAAAACTTCTTCATTCTTAGCGATATACTGTATGCTAACGTGCTGTTTTAAAATGCAAGATAACTTGTTTTTAATTATTTATAACTGTCAGACACACCACCACCCAAGCGATGTGTTTACAACGGGAAGAGGACTGTTTCTAAACCGGAAATGTGGTCATGAAGAGGTCGTGAAGCAAATGTGGAGTTTTAGCGACCGCAAGCGGAGGGAAAGAACAACGACAAGGATTTAAATGAGATGTGAAAATCCGATATTTACATTCTTTTCATTTATAAATGAAAATCAATAGGCTTTCGTTCTTTTATTAAATATTATATAGTATTAAGACTTAATTGTATGTATTTATTTCTCTCAAAATGTTTCTTCTCGTGAGAATAAAATCTGAGGGTTAGAAACAAATGAAATAAATTGTAATAAACATTTTTTTTATTTGCGTAATCGCAGTTTTGGGGTGCATCATGCCTAAGTGTCTTAACAATACTCATAAATTCATATGTTCAAATGAACAAAATGACCACATTTTGGTTTCTATTTTTATTTTATATAGAGGGAAGTCGAGTTTTTGTTGTACATCTTACCGCAGAATATGAAATGTCATTGTAAAGTCTTTAAAACAAACATTTTTCCAAATAATAATAATAATTCGTATCTTTTGGAAAGAATGAGCGAAATGTTATTATATTTTTGTTTTGTTTTTTATTGTTTACGTTAAACAGTTAAGTACCTTTATCTTGCCTCAACATGTAAAATCTGATCATGATATAGTACGTGGAACAGAATTTTTGTTATGAATAGCTCGTTTTTTTTAATATCTGGCAACCGACTGTGTAAAATTTTTTCGTTTTACTTAAAATTACTTTATGTAAAACTATTAAAATGTTTATAAAGCTCCCAGATATGAATAAGAATCGTTAAATCTTTCGTATTTCCAATAAATTCGAACAAAAACTTGCAAAGAAGTGCAATCACATTCCATATTTAATCAATAAAATACACGTTTATTGTAATGTAAGTTTCAGCACTCATTTCATAATCAGGTCAGCGCGAATTTTAATAAAATTTTATTAAACTGCAGCGTTTAACGGCGTACACATTGTGCCTTCTTATTGGCGGACGCAAAGAGTGAAGGTCTGTTCATCCAATCAGCTCTTTTTGGAAGGAGGGACTTCCGCTGACAAAAAATGGAATTGGCGGAAACCGCCTGCAGAAACCAACCGCCTTTCCTCACGTACTGTATCAGATCCAGTTCTTGCTGTCTGTCGGCCTGAAAAACGGACCGCGGACGGATAGAAACGAGCAGAACGAGGAGCGGTGCATAGAGGGACGACAAGATGCCGCACAACTTCCGGCCCGGGGATCTTGTCTTCGCTAAAATGAAGGGTTACCCTCACTGGCCGGCCCGGGTAAGAGCAGCGGGAGCTCGCACAGGTTTTGCGGTGGTTTGAGCGCACACACCCCCAACAGACCCTCCGCGACCAGCTCTAGCCTCCAATTTACGAATTTACTCCGCATTTGTGCAGATAAACCTGCAGATTATGCTAATTTAGAAGCTAAGCGGTTTTAGTAATGTTTTGTTTTGTAGTATTTGCCTAGTAATGAATGTATGAAGCTAGCAGGCTGGCTAACTTGTTTGCTGGAGGAGCAGCTAAGGTCGCGTGATCGCAAAGTCCTCTTTATTTTAGTTGGGGATTGTTTTAGATGCATAATGTGGGGAAGGTGAATACGTCCTTCATTTGGAGATGAGAGTTTTGCATTGTTTTGATTTAATCACATGTATGTGTAAATGAAGAGGGGGGGTGAGTTGTAATGTTTACACATGGAGATACTTTGCTGCACGTGATTTACGCTGTGCAAAGTATGATATTTGTGTGTAAAAGGATTTTTATTTCTATGAGCTTTCAAAGACCCGATGAACATGCAAATCACCTTATGTTAATATATTTTTTCTTCTTGCAGATTGAAGATGTTGCAGACGGGGCTGTCAAACCACCTCCTAATAAGATCCCCATTTTCTTTTTCGGGACTCATGAAACGTACGTAAACATTATTTTAAGTGTGCACCGGATTGCTATTAACGAATAATAATCTTATGTTATGATCTTAATGATCTTACGTTATGAGGTTTTCTTTATTCTTTTTCTTAATGTTGATTAATGAAGTGTTTTTAAAACTGGGGTTTGTGCAAAGCGTGCATAGAGTAATCTCTCTGACCCCACAAGTCAACAGGTGGTACTGTAGGAACCTTTTTAAGGCATAACTCCTATGCTCAGTCCATATTTGGTTTTCTTTTCTTTTTTCATTCTGGTCTGCAGTTTTTATTGTTTAGAGTGATATTGCAATATTTTTAGTGATGGAGTATATCATTAGATTAAAAACGGCACTTCAACTCAGCATAAAATGAAAACCCATCCTTTCTAAATCAGTCCACATTTGAAGTAGATCAAAAATGTCCTAGGACAAGATTGAGTGCTGTCCAATAGTTGTAGGACAACTTTGATGCAAGGTTTTGGACCACTTCAAATGTTGACTACTGTTAATGTTACGGATCTCATATTGACCATACGTTTTG
The DNA here is from genome assembly GCF_903798145.1 of Danio aesculapii. Lineage (NCBI taxonomy): Eukaryota > Metazoa > Chordata > Actinopteri > Cypriniformes > Danionidae > Danio > Danio aesculapii. Next base: position 22,629,292 of record NC_079456.1, on the reverse strand, counting down.
TGGATTTTATTATTTTTATAAAATCTTTTTGACCCTAATGAAATGTGACTGGATATAGGGCTGGGCGATATTGCAAAAAAAAAATGATCGTGGTATCAAGTTTCATATTATTCGGTATCGATTATTATTAACAGTTGATTTAGGAATACTATGATTTTTTTAATATATTTAGCCAATTTATTTTAATTTACCAACATTACTAAGGAAGACTTAACACTATTTCTTAAACTTAAGAAATAAAATGTGCAATGGTTAACAAAGTGTGTGGTAAATGGTAAAGTGTAAACGCTGAACAATCAAAGCAAACTTTAAGGTATGAATAATAATGAAACCGTAAACCTCAAACTCCGTAAACAACACAAATGATTATAATCAAATCTGAGCTTTCAAGTAAAGGAATCAACCATCATTATTCAAATACATACTGCCACATTTAATAAACTATAGCACTTTATCCCGAAACTTCATATCAAACTTTTTAAAATTAATATTGACAATGGTATTCGTCAATAATTACAGAAATCTATTTTATCGCCCAGCCTTAACTTGAATTTTTCTTCTGTAAACAAAAGACTTGCATTTTCAGGGTGCAAAAATAAAAATATACTTTATATGAACAACCCAAACACACCAAAATCTTGTGCGTTTGGATGAAAAGTGTCATGGAAACTCTTCTAATACTAATAAGTATGTGAACCTGCACCACAAAAGTCTTTTGTTTAAGAACGCAATAGCCAAAATAAATTTTGTTGGTCAAAATGGTTGACTTTTCTTTTAGGCCAAAGTGCTTGATCTTAAAGAAACTTTAAAGATGTTTTTCTCGATATTTAGATTTTTTTTTGGTAAACCTTCAGATTCCAAATTGATTAAAAAAACTGACATTTATGACTAGGGTCACCTATGATCATAATCCTGATTTAAACTTTTAAAATGTTAACTACCTTTCAGTGCATTCCTTGCACCCAAGGACCTTTTTGCATATGAAAAAAACCAAGAACGCTATGGGAAACCCAACAAAAGGAAAGGGTTCAACGAAGGCTTATGGGAAATCCAAAACAACCCCCATGCCTCCTATAACACCCCTGCAGTAAGTCTTCAATTCTACCTCCAAAAATCATCCATAGTTTCTTAGAGGCTGTTCTGATTTAATGCGTTATCTTGTATTTGTTTAGGCTGCGTCATCATCGGACAGCGAGGACAACCAACCTGCTGCCGGAAGTGATGCGGAGGAAGAAGAGGAAGCAGTGGTACCAAGGAAAGCCGAAACGGGAAGTGATGATTCTGACTCCGGGAGTGAGGATCAAAAGAAGCCAGCAGCGAAGCGGAAAGCTCCTGCTCCAAAGGTATCAAAAACGCCAAACATCCCAACATGAACATTTGCAGTGAACTTTTTTGAATCACTTCCTCCACAGTATTATGCATTACACTTTCAGATGCTTTGAATTTCTGTTTTCAGAGCTCTTAATTTCATAGTTTTATTCAGTTAAATGCCAGTGGGAAATCATAATTGCTTATTTTGCTAGCGCATATTGTTAGTCTCAAGGCCCTGATATACTTGAAACAAAACCAATAAAAAGAACTGAAATGAAATTATTTTACACAAATTCTGCCCAAAACCAAAGTTCTTTTTGAGTTAGTTTTGGCAGTTCGCAAACTTTTTGGGGGAGTTCATTTTTAACTCTCATTAAGCAATGTGATGTGGTAGGGCTGGGCCATATGACAAAAATGCAGTCTCTAATTATTTTCTATATTGAACGAAAACGATAAATATTTCAATGCAAGTTGTTAATGCTTCCACTTTTAAAAGAGTATCCCAACTGTGACTGTAGGCGGATACTGCTGGTGGGAAAGTGAAACAACCGTGCTAAACAATGCTGGCTGACGTAGCATGACCTATTTTCGGCGACTAAAATTCAGTGAATCTCTAATATCAATACAATTATAGATTCCCGTTGTTGCAAATTCCTGCTGTGTGCTCTTAGGATCAATATTGAGTAAAAATGTCCAGACCCGTCATCGTTATCGACATCAATTTTATTGCGCTTTGATATGATATTGTTTATTATATGTGGTGGTGCTTCTCATGGAGAGGGCTGTTTGCTAGATGTTTATGCAACAGTTTTTCCTCTCTCAGACATCATTGTTGTTGTATTAAGCAGTACACTGAAGCAACACAACACTTTTAAACTTGCGCCTTTTGCAGCATAGGGGTTTAGGAATGTTAAAAAACAGTATACCTTCACTCTCAGCTTTATCGAACTTCTTTTTTTGCCCTCAATCGAAGAATACCGGGGCCTTCAATGTGAATAATGAATGTAATTTAATCCAGGCTTGTTTTGGTAATCTTCAATTAACATCTGACCATTTGCTTCTTCAATAGAGTGGTGGTTTTTAGCCTCAGTATTCTCAACCATGCCGTTAAAGCTGCATTAAAGCTGGTACACTCCAAGCCGACGGCAAACAACTAGCAAAGATGAAACCCAACTGTGTTGTTGGCTCATGTCTTCACACCAAACTTGATAGCAACTGACTTATTCAAGCATGTGTTCTGCACCTGCTAAAGAGGACGTGTCTTTTCGCACTGCGAGGGGTAGTAGCGGATCTTCTGATGTGTGCATGCGAACAAAGCAACTTTCAGTACCATTATTACCAGTAATAGTCACTCACTATGCATGGATCCGCTCCTGCAAATATGTCTGATAATGTAATAATCCATATCTATATAGTTTGCAAATATTTGAGAAATGTAGTAAAATTACAACTAGCCGCTTTGTGGTCTTTCTTTACGTGACTTGTTTAATTGCTACGTCACTTCACTACATCGCACTCGCATTTGTTGCCGAATAACCAGTCAGAGTGCTCTCTGCATTTGAGGTTAATTTGACATGCTGAAACGGGCCAACAAGCTCTGATGGTAACTTGTTGACGAACCAACTAGCTGGACCGATGCGAACTGACGAAGCCCAATGGGTTCCAACGGAAGTCCAGTGTCTGTCCTGGCACTTACAGCTTGTTTACTACGAGGGAATGATATGCCCTACTCAATATTCTGTTTCAGTTGTATGTACAAAAACATACTGAAATAAAAGTCTTGGTGACTTCCAGTTTACCTTAACAATAAAAAAAAACATCGAATTTTTCCAGAATGTTAACTTTAACTCAATCTAACTTTCCATGTCACTTTAGACATTGAAAATGCTGCTCATCTCGCTCATAGGAGTTACTTTATGGTGCGTTTGTTTTTTTTAACTTTACAGCGACCACCAGTGAAGAAAGCGCGGGCATCATCCAGTGATCGAGATGGAGAGGAGAGTGGATCTCCCTCAGAACCAGAACCGTCACCCAGCTCAGACTCTGACTCCGGCAAAAACAGTGACCAGGTATTTCTGTGGGGAATTTGCTGCGAAACTTTGTTTACGTTACTCGTACCCTGTCCAGATAAAAATAGGCACGTTCATATTGCATTAATGAGTTGCTAATGTGTTCTCCAGGACTTCACACCACAGAAAGAGGCAGGCGGTCGAGGAGGCAAGAAGCCAGCTGGCAGAGGCAGGAGGAAGGTGAGAAGACCTTATTGGCTATCTAAATTCCCTGCTGGGTTGATTACATATGAATTGTAATCCGTTTCTGATTGTAAATTACATGAAAAAGTGATTCATAATCAGTGATTTATGGTCTTTTAGATTACACATATATGGTGATGTAGTTTGACTTCTTTTGGATTACATTTAGATAACTTTCCTGCTAACTTATATAATGATGTAGGATAAACTTGTACTATTTTGATGTATATAAAGAGAACATTTGTTCTTTATCACCAGCAAGAGCTTTAACAGTGACATGGATGGACATTTTATTTTTTTAAAATACTAACAGTTTTTTCTGATAGTAGCACTGGATATAATCATAAGATGTGGTAAAATATTTACTTACAATTCAGTAAATTTAGTAAATGGCAACCTTACAAAGACGCTACATCCAATATTTATTTAAAAAAGCACACTAGATATGACAGAATCAATCAAAAACATCAGTCAATAGCAACATAGTGAATATGAAGAATTGTGTACAGTAGTCCATTGCTAATCATGGGAGTTACGTTCTTAAAATAAGCTGCAGTAGGCGAAATCCGCAAAGTAGTCTGCTTTATTTTTTACAATTATAGATGACGGGCATTAACATTTTCACACTTTTCTCTCTTGTTTAAACACTTCCAAAGTTCAAACCTTTGTAAAAAAAAAAAAAAAAAAAAAGTCCAGTATTATACAATGAAATCATATGATCCTCATTTATTTATTCAGTAATGACGCCCTACAGCCGCATAACTTCTACCTTCATTTAGGATGTCAAGAAGTTAAACTTTTTGTGCGATGGTCAGCATCTTCCTCTGCTTTTTGGGTGCTACCGCAGGTGCCTTTGACGGTGCGGAACTTTTCGTCGACATTGTGTGGAGAAAACTTGCAAACAGATTATACAGCACTTCAGTGTCTCACTGTGTTCACACTAGTGATCGAAGATTTATGTCAATCTGGCAATCCGAACGCATTCTATACTGTACAGGAGACACGGCATGGAGTAGATTGATTGACAGTGTTCTACAGCTGGTCAGGACGCAGAACACCGTGTGTTGTAGAAAAAAAGCACGTCAAATTACACGGAAAAAAATCTGCGAGACTGCGAGGCCACAAGTTTTGTCGAGGGACCACTGTATTGTCAAAATATCAACATTAAAAAACTGAAAAATGACTTTATTTACCGCCATCATGTAAATGGTATGTAATCCATAAAGTAGCTATTGTGAATGAGTGGTTTACTCTAATTACAAATACTTAATATTTAGAGTCTGATTACATAATCCAGATTATATTTAATCCATTACTACCCAGCTCGCTCTCCAATTACACACTTTTCTTGATATTAAGCTGTTTTTGTATCTTTTCAGAAGGCATCTTCTGGCTCTGATTCAGACTCGGGCTCTCAGTCAGATCAAAAGGCTGCCAGGAGCGATTCAGAAGACGAGAAGCCACGGCCAGCCGCTTCCGGATCTGAATCGCAGTCTGGATCCAAATCCGACTCCGATTCAGAGCCTCCTCCTCCTCCCCCTACAAGAAAAGCCCCACAAGGACGCAAGAAAGGTGAGACCGCTCGCTTTGCAACGTGAACCCAGAACATATTATAATTAGTTTTAATGCTTGAGTAACTGCGCTGAATAGCAGCAGCGGATGGAAACTTTACCTGAGACAGTTGTCCTCGGCACTCGGAGATCAGGAATCCTAGACAGGTACATCAGAATGCTAAAGGACACTTTTCTTTTTGCGTCATTTTCCAAGCGGAGAAACCACCACCAAAGCCACGGGCGAGGAAAGCCAAACCGGCTCCAGAACGAGCTCCTTCCTCATCATCGGATAGCGATAGGTGAGTTTGTTTTTAGCATTTTTTTTTTTTTTTTTACTTATTTCACTTGATATTAACATGTGGTTTTGATCAAAAGTGGTCAGCCAAGATGCCTTACCGTTTCCACATAAGTTGACCACATGTATTCAGATTTTATCGAAGCCCTTCGCTACTTCATCACATTCTACATCACTCTCACAGAAGTGAACTCGGTGACACAAAACTACAATTGACACACCAACAACACATCCAGGGTATCCGCAGGGGGTTGATAAATCAATTTAGAGAAATTAAAGACCCTTAATAACCAAGTCTTAAAAGCTATTTTACATTGATCAATTATTGTGCCCTTTTTGATTACACAACAAATAGTTGAAGCTAAACTTTGCCTGAATTTAATCTGTGAAATTGCGAGTATTGGGGTGCTATGTAGTATATAAAATCAATTAAAAACCTGCTAGATTTGACATCACGCTGTGCTGTTTGTTTTTGAGCGTGGTCCTGAAAAATCTCAGTTTCAAGGGCTATCTAGCCCTTCCTCTTAGCTCTACGCCTTCAAGCTAAAGGGAATTGAGACACCCCTACCCCTTCACATGAACGCGCAAAACGAAGCGCTAAGGGGTAGAATTGGGATTGGGCCTCTGATTCCTGTAGATACCTTGTTGTGGCTGTTCAAACATGTTTGAGATTTTACACTGCAGAAGCAATCCAAGCTAATGCATTTTCAATATCTGGACAAGCTCAAAACGTCAGTAGATTAATAAAAACACATTTTAATGTTAGGTGTAAATAGTAGATTAAATCTAACTGGCTGCTGTTTATAAGAGCTAATATAGTATACAGTGTATCATTTGCAAAAGATTTTAAAAGTATTTAATAAGCTGTATTTGCAGCTTCAATTGAAGCAAACTATGTTTATGTTTGACTATTAGATTTAAACAAGCAATAAAATGTTTTAGTGTTTCTTTAAGAATACTACTAGTGTTGTTAATTAATACTGCTACACGACTTCAGGCATGTGAACAAGAGCACAGATTTGATTGTTTTTTTTTTGTTTTGTTTTTTCACAATGCAATGAAAGTTACACCGCTCTTTTCTTGAAAATAATTCACATTGGCTGCATGCACATTACTGTTGGTGAGAACACGACGCATCAATTCAAAATAAAATGTTTATTGCAAAATGAATTTTTGCTCAGAACATTCAGCCTGGCCTTTAAGTAAAACATTTTTATTATATCAGGTGGCTGCTGTTTTTTTTTTAAAGAACACATTATATGCGCTCTGTGTTTCAAAAAAAATGAAAAGGGCTATTTTAAGTGTAATTTCACTAAATGATTTGAGGCATTGAGAAAGTATTAGAAATGATTTTCCATGCACTTCACTGTACTGAGTAGTTGGATGTTCTTTGCAGATATTGTGAACATGTTAAAGGGACAGTTATTTTGACGATATTTTGAAGACTGCTGAAAACCTGTAACCATAGTAGGAACTGCAAATACTATGGAAGTCAATGGTTACAGGTTTCCAACATTCTTCAAAATGTCTTCTTTTGTATTCAACAAAACAAAAACTGGTTTAGAACAAGTCTAGGGTGAGCAAATGACGACAGAATTTCGTTTTTAGTGTGAACTGTCTCTTTAATTGGATTAACATGTTCACATTATTTAAAAAGAACATCCAACTATTCAGTGAGGTGCGTGGATTATCATTTGAGCCTCTTTTTTTACAAAGTGACAGCGACACAGACCGTGTCAGTGAGTGGAAGAAGAGAGACGAGGAGCGAAGGAAGGAGCTGGAAGAGCGGAGAAAGAGAGAGGAGGCTGAAGAGCTCCGCCGGCTCCGGGAGCGAGAGAAAGAGGAGGAAGAAAAAAGGAAAAAAGACAAAGAGACCAAGGTGAGGAGAGAAAGCAGCAGCAGTGGTAGCAGCTCCTCGGACGATGAAGTGGACGATCATCCTCTCAAAAAATCGAAGAAGCCTCCGCCTCCACCCATCCCTGCACCGTCTGACTCGGACTCGCCACCACCCTCAGAGGCAAGTAGACCAGAACTTTCCATTAAACTGTTTCTGTGAGTGTCTTAACATGTTAACCTTGTGTTGCATTTCAGCTGAAAAAGAAAAAAGAAAGCCAAAAAGGGCGGCAAAAGAAAGAGAAGGAGGTGAAGGAGAAAAAAGAGAGACCGATCAAAGAGAAGAAGCCACAGAGATCAGAGGAGAAACACAAAGCAAAGTATGTGTTCATCCAGCAACTGAAATCATTCGAATTATTTATGAATGTACGCTAACTAGTAATGCTTGATATTTGGCTTTTATTTTCATTTGTTTCTTTATCTTGTTAGTGAAATGGTTCACCCAAAAAAAATTTTACTTAAGAAATTGTAAATGTGTAATTATATTAAAGAATCAGGGTTCCCACGCTTTTTGAATATTTTAGAATTTCAGACATATAGATTCAAGGCCTGGAAGGTACTTAAAAACTAACACAAGTCCTTGAAAGTGCTTAAATTTAAATTTGTTCATGGGTTTTTTTTTTTTTCAACAATTGTATTCAAAAAAAAAAAAAGTAAATCTTGTACTATAACACTAACAAATAATGCACATTTTACCAATATTTGAGAAACTGCATTTTTAATATCACCACTTGAATTTAGCAAATTGTATTAAAGTTTTTTTTTTTTATACAACGTTCTTAAAACTGCTGTTCATAAAAGCGTGGGAACCCTGAATAATGTTTCATTTATTGATATTGCTTTTTGCTACTTTAATTATTTTTATTGATTAAATTCTTTTATTTCAACTTGTTTATTTTTTATTGCATCTTTTTATTAACATTTTAACTACTGATAACAAAACACATTGAAATTGAAACTAACAGACAATGCCCATTTTTACAATGCAACGCTAAAGAAAGACGGAATAAATTATATATGTACAATTATTAGCCCCCACTTTATTTTTTTCCCCAATGTTTGTTTAATGGAGAGAAGATTGTTCAACACATTTCTAAACATAATAGTTTTAATAACTCATTTCTAATAACTGATTTCTTTTATCTTCGTCATGATGACAGTAAATAATATTTTACTTCTATACAGCTTATAGTGACATTTAAAGCCTTAACTAGGTTAACTGGGCAGGATAGAGTAATTTGGCGAGTTATTGTATGACGATGGTTTGTTCTGTAGACTATTGAAAAAAAATGTAGCTTAAAGGGGCTAATAATTTTTACATTAAAATGGTCTTTAAAAAAATAAAAACTGCTTTTATTCTAGCTAAAGTAAAGCGAATAAGACTTTTTCTCCAGAAGAGAAAATATTATCAGACATACTGTGAAAATTTCCTTGCTCTGTTAAACATCATTTGGGAAATATAAAAAAAAGCACTGTACATAAATAATAAAATAATTATATTAAATAAATAATAGCAATAATAATAATAATAATAATATTAAGTAAATAAACAAATAAACTAATTGAAAATATATAAAGATAAAATAAAATAATAAATTCAATTATGACATACCATAACCTAAAATACAGCTTGAAGAAACATCAGTAAAATCAAAAAAAGTAAGGAATTCAGACTTGATGAAAAGCATCTGAATAACACACGTAAGGAATTCTAAGGGAATCATTTCCCTAATAATATTGTGCTATCCTTTCTTTGAAGTTTTAACATTTGAATTTCTTAAGAGGTTTTAATTTTCAATACCAACTGTTTCTTCACAAGGCCTAAACCAGAGAAGCCGAAACGGAAGCCGGTGCGTCCACCTGAGAAGAAAGTGGAGAAGAAAAAAGGTCACTTGAAGCTTGTTCTCCTTACGGTTCAGTCTCTTTAAATCATTTTTCTGGTAATCGCACTGTAACTCTCGTTTCTATCGCCCCTGTGTACCATCAGAGCCCTCGCCAGAAGAGAAACTACAGAAGCTCCACACAGACATCAAGTTTGCACTAAAAGTTGACAACCCGGTGAGTTGTAACATCATGAGCCTAAATATGATGCTTTCTTTTGGACCATATCTGCAAATGTCCAAGTTGTCCATTGTCAGCCATAGTCATTTTAAATGCAAAAAAATGCCATTACAGTTTCTGTAATTAATTTTTAATTAATGTTATGTGCTTTTGTTTATTTTTATAACAGCATTTTAGGTTTACATTTAGGTTTAATTACTTGTTTTATTTTTCATTCATTTCCTTTAACTTATATACTTGGAAATATTAACAAGTTTATACATTTATTTCATAAACCGTAAAGGTTTATTAGGTAAAATACATAAATTTCTTTATGATCAAATTTAAAATGCATTTTAATTAACTCGTGTTTTTAATCGCATTAGTTATTGATAATAACACTGGCCCAGCCTCTAATTATTAATGGCAAACAGTTTCTGTTCCCATGTGACCTCTAAATGTTATATTTTTGGACCATGTATTTCTACATGTGTGAAAGTGACCCGATATGCCATTTCCTTGATGTTATTCTGTGCCGTGTGATGCTTTTCAATCTTTAGGATATCGAGAAGTGTCTACAAGCCTTGGATGAGCTCAGCTCGGTACAAGTGACCACTCACATCTTACAGAAGAATGCAGACGTTATTGCCACCCTCAAAAAGGTACAAACTCTTACAAATTAATTGGTGTTTTTTAGATTTTGCAGTTAATTGTAAAAAAAAGATCTTTTTGGGAGAGATTTATTTAGATTTTAATGATTAAAGGGATAATTCACCCAAAATAAAAATTGTTCATATCTTCTTTTGTAGATTTTCAGTAAGCTTAATCTAACAGTCAGAATGTTTTAAGTCAATAGCTACTGGTTAAAAACAATCTTCAAAATACATTTAACGAAAAGAAACTCCAATATTTGCAAGTGATTATTAAATAATGTTGCCATCTTATATGTAGCACACTTTTTTCTGTCTTCTAGATTCGTCGGTACAAAGCCAGCAATGCAGTCATGGAGAAGGCCACCGCAGTCTATAATAAACTAAAGCTTCAGTTCATAGGCAAGATTGAGACTGGTAAACCAAAACCCAATGAAAAGAATCAAGAAAGCAATGAGCAAGACGCACAAAACACAGGTGAACGCTGTGAAATCTTTTTTTTTTTGCATAATTTCAAGCAATAAAACATATAAAAAGTGATTAACTTTTGCATATCCTTTTGTCTTCTTCCGCCCAGACGATTCCAAACCAGTGAATGGAGAATCTGAAGGAGAGAGAAAAGATGTTTCTGAATCTGAAAGCCATTCCAAACCCACAGACCAAGACAAACCGGATGAGAACAAATCCCCAAATGGCATCAGGTGAAGGCATCGTAGGAACTTTTTTATAGTTCCTTGATATACTGGCAGAAGTATTACATTTTCGGCATGTTTGCCCCACGTAAATTGGGAGCAATTTTGAGAGGGGTCTGGATGCAGACCTGGTGCAGTGCAATCTGTGCTGCATCCAATGCTTTTTAATGGGCTCACCTAACCCCACCCCTAACCCTACCCCTCACAGTGACGTCACTCGCTCCATTGAGTGCATTGTGTCTGACATAGCATCGCTGAGTGATGCAATCTCAGCTTGCATCATAAAGGCTGCATCCAGATACTATTGGCAATTTTAGATTCAGGAACACCATTTGGGGCAACTGATTTAGTTCCTACTTCAGAGCAGGGTTTAATAGGAACTACAGTGACTTAAGTTTGTGCTGATTCAATTAGCTAATGTCAGCGATATAATGTGAAGCAATATAAAGGTTGCAATTGCTCCTTTTCAATCACATAACTTCTATGTCCACCTTTAATCTCAGTTATCATGAAACACACGACACTCACAATGAAAACAACCTCCAGGTGTTGATTTTATTTAATGCAGCACTTTAGCTGTCGCTGTCAGCTGACTTGCGTTGCTGCAGATGCATCTAGGAAAATAAGGGAAATAAATCTTGGGGAAAATAAGTTCTTAGGGAACTTGACCTGGTGACTGGTTCATGTAACTGAATTCCTGTCACTACTTGGTGCGAAAGCCCCTTTTCATTCTGTTTTAAAATGTTCTATTATTCTATTCTGCTACAAAGTTTTTGAAGATCCGTCTTACCCCAAAAGAAAGATCTGATTCTAAACTTTGATCTTCAATGAAACCCTTCATCAATAGTTTTGTTTCCATCAAAAGATGCAAAATAGACTTTTACACCAAACTGGAATATCGCGGAAAGCATTTGCGAGTAACGTTTCCATCCAGTGAGTTAAAGAGAACAAAATTGTCACTTCCTGCTAAACTGTAGTCAAATATATAAAAAAATAAAAAATAATTATTTGCGCCTTAGAAGATGAAGACCCAATGCAAAAGACGAAGACACAACACACTTCTGCATGTAATAATACTGAACCACTTTGATGATATATTTTGGGATTTTAGAATGACCAAAACATTTCAGATGTTTTACTATGTGGTCGGTCCAGAGGTTCGTCCATTAATGCCGTTATTAATTCTCACCAATTTTTATCATAATCAGTAAAATCAAAATCACATGACTTGGACTGGATTGGTACATTAAACTCTGTTTGCATCACTGCGGAAATTAAGAAATTATAATAGCCTTTTGATTTAGACCAATCACAACAGACAGGACCATCTCCTCCTACTCTGCTCTGATTGGTCAGCTTACAAATGACCTTTAAACAAACCATTTCAGACACTGAAAAAAACAGCTGTTCCTGCAATGGATACAATATGAAAACGAAGCTCTGTTTTAGGTAAACAAAGTGAGAAAAAGAGCTAGATACTAGGCTCATAACATGCGATCAAAGTTGTTATCTAAGTCCCTTTAAGGCAAGTTGTTTCACTCAGCAGTATGCTCAGGCGTTCTGTTTAATTAGGGAAACATCAAATTTGCTTGCCAAGAGTCATGATTAAATGTCATATTAGGAGTCACCAATAAAATGAAACAACTTACTCTTCAGTTTAATTTCTAAACCTTCGAATCACAAAATCTGCAGAAACTCATGTCTGATCCAAGCCCCTCCCCCAGAGAATCATCAGTCTATAGCGATTGATGATTAGCTCTTGTACTAGAAGGCGGGGCTTCGTTCACCATATAGGGGAATTACCAACCGACGTCACACAGGTTTAACTGCACATACCGGTCGCAAAAGACAAACAGCAAATGTGCGGTGGGATGCCAAAATCGAAAGTACAAAAATAGAAAACTTAAATTGTACCATACACCACACTGCCTTTAATGCCAACCGCAGACGCCTTTGGCTAAAAGCCATCATAAGAGCTAAATGGAGTGAGGACCTAATTAAAAATGCTTGACTCTGCAGTTTTCATTTCATATCAGGTAAGTTCTCGCTATGCTGAATCATGCACATTACTTGTTTTTGTTTGCAGCAATGATTTCAGCAAAAACTGTTAAATGTGGTGAATTAAACTGCGGACTCTGCATGCTTAGTATGAAATGTAAAAATGCACATACCGTGCCGGACAGGTGCAGTTCACTGTCAGAATGCAGTTTTGCTTGTTGATGATTACCCAGGACTTGTACAGTTCTGTCTTCTTTCCTTGTCTTTGGCTAGGCAGAACCTCAGTTTTTAATGTTTACAATGTGTTGAATCTGGTAATCATGGAACATTATTTCTCGCACATGACCACACAGAACAAAATTGTTGGCATCTTAAGACTTGTAGGACTTCTCTCCTGTAAAAACACTTGGAGTTTCAATGAGATCGTTGTATATTTCGGCCCGCTGGATGTTTGGCCATTTTATCTAATCCAATATCCATTGGGAGGGTGCTATCGCAAGTGGACCTGTCAGACGAACGTTAATTTTGCAGAATAACTGTGCTTATCACTGGGTGACGAGCTGTTTTAATACGCTGAAAGCATTATGTGAATAATTTATAAAATATGTAATCAATATAACTTATCTCTAATACAACAACAAACTCTGTACCGCATCAGATGTCAGATGTCTCCCAGTTTTTTCTGAAGCTGCGATGTGCGCGCATCCTGAATGTTTACAAGCTGGTAATTCACCTATAGATGTTACACTTTTCCCGATTCAACACATTAGGAGTGACACGTCTCCTGAATTATATAGACTTTGTTGTTATTCACATCACATGCTGACTAACTGTCGGTTTGTCTTTCAGGCCTGATCCAGACGAGCCAGCAGATAAGCTAAACGACTCCACTGAGGCTGATCCCACAGCGGACGCAGATGTAAAAGAGGACAGCAGAGAGCAGGACGAGCAGATGTCGTCTGAGAGCTAACTGCGCTCGCCTCCTTTTATGCTCACAAACACACCTTGGCTTCCTTCATTCATCTGTGTTACTTTTTGTCTGCCCACCTTTGTGACTTACATGAGTTTTTCTTCGTGTTGTACATAAAACGTGATACGAACATTTATTAGCACTTTTGAATCGAGGCGTCACGAGGCAAACAAGCGCCTTAACCTAAGTGTTCCACGCGGAGGATTCTGATGATCGAGGGGGAACGTTTTATTTCAGAACCACACTGACGTCAAAAAAAACAAACAAACAAAAAAAACACCGAAGCCCAAATGTATTTGGAGACTGTGCTTGTATTATGTAGCCGCTTTTTATGAGTCAAACTTTTTTCCTTTTATTTTATATGAAAAAAGGAAAAAGAAAAAAAAAAATCTGTTTTTGTGTTCATCGACTCCCATTCAGCAAGAAATCATGAAGCATCATCATCATCGACATTCTTATTAGTGCACAAATCTACATCTGATCTGTCTGGTATGGATTTCAGTAACTCCTGTCTATAGACTTTTACTAAATTCTGTAGACGTATTGACCGTTTGTTGTTGGTTGTTCGGTCCTCTGATTATGGCACCTTACATCTGCTTTGGTTGACCCGATTAATGCCGTTTTGTTTATCTTGGATGTCATAAAACATGCTTAATATGAACATGTTTCTAGTGCTATGTAACTTGGTCCAAGCTTTTTTTTTTTTTTAGTATCCGTAAAAGGATTAAATAAAAAATCCGCATGATGGACACAATTTTGAATGTTTTTGTAGAAGAACCATTTATTCAAAATAAATTACTAGTATAGTGGTATACTACTCTGAAATGCGTTATGATATTTTTTGTTATTGCTTGTAAATCATAGCTATATTTTTTTAATATTGGTAATTTATTGTATATGAATTATGTCATATAAATCAGTGTTTCTCAACCACGTTCCTGGAGGAACACCAACACTGAAAGTTTTGGATGTTTTCTTTGGATATCTCTTTTGTCAGTAAGACCCATTACAGGTCTTTCAGTCTCTGCTAATGAGCTGGTGATCTGAATCAGGTGTGTTTGGTGGAGGTATGAAAAATGTGCAGAACTGGTGGTCCTCCAGGAACGTGGTTGAGAAACACTGATATAAATCACATGCTCAGTTAAATTAATTACACAATTTTTATGGATCATATGATTTCATTCTATGAGATTGGTGTAGGGGGCTTTGTTGATTTTAGTAGATTAATTATTTTATTAAATTAATTGACTTTTAAAAAGAAAGAATTATAAAACATGAAAAGATAAAATATGATAATTTTGCTCAATAAAAATAGTAGTTTGTCAAATAGTAATTGAAATTTGATTTGGGTCAATCAGGCTTAGCCATCTAACCAATCAGTGCAGAGTAGGAGGAGTTTAAAGATACCTTTTAAACTAACCCTTTCAGATGCTGTTTAAAAAAGGTTGATGCTGCAATGAATGATATGAGAAAACATTAAGAAATTACTTTTTAAATAAGTTGCATCTGTGGATGGATGTAAACATATTGCTCGAGACCTCTAAAACAAAATTATGAAAAGAAGATGAATTAATAATTAATACGTTTTATTTTATTCAAATAATAATATAGTAACATCACAAAGTAACATTGTATGAAAATAATAACAGAATAGTCAAAACTGCTAAGCTTAAACTTAGCACTTCACTTGTAGATTCACTTATTAAGCTCCAAACCGAGTAAACATTAATTATGGTTTTATTATAAACAGCAAAAGAGTAGTCGATTAGTTAAAAAATTGGGGGGGATATCGGTGGTTTTGCTACACCAATCATAGTGTAAAATGCACCATTTGTGCTTTAATTTTTTTGTTGTAAAATATTTTGCTGTTTGTTTTTTCCTATATCATTCGATCTCCTTTTCTACATTTTATCTTAATGCAAAATGATAATAACATGTAAAGCACATTGTAAAACTTTTGAAACGGTTTGTTTTCTTAAGATGAATTAAATCACAACTAAAAATAATACTAAATAGTAATAATACTAAATTCACAGATGTAATAATTATGTTCAAATTAAAAATGTTAGACCCTCAACATACAAAATATGATAGAAAACAAAGTTCTATAATGTATAGGTATCATTTATACTTCTAGGTATTTATATGGGGGCCCTCAGATTTCATGGGGCCCTAAGGGGCTGCTTACCTTGCTTATTGGTTAAATCCGCCCCTGGTAACCATGGTATTTGTAGTAACTGATTTTACACATTGTAGCTATACATTGTTGTATAGCTCACGGTCATGAGATTGGCCGTGTCTCAATGCATAGTAATTAACCACTGCTAATTTTGGTAAAGGGATAGTTAACCCAAAAATAATTATTTATTCACTATTTACTCACCCTCAAGTAGTTCTAAACCTTTATGAATTTCTTTCTTCTGTTAAAGAACACTAAAGATATTTTGAAGAAAGCTGAAACCCTGTAAGCATTGACATCCATAGTAGGAAAAATAAATAGATCTGGAATTCATTTTTTACAGGTTTCCAACTTTCTTCAAAGTATCTTCTTTTGTGTTCGACAGAAGAAAGACACTCATAAAGGTTCAAAACCAGTAAATAATGACAGAAATCTCGTTTTTGGGTAAACTGTCTCTTTAAATGTATTTGAGTTTGACAACAATTTCACACAATATAAAAAATTCAGTTATGAGACTGTTATAATATATATATATGTATATATATATATATATATATATATATATATATATATATATATATATATATATATATATATATATGTATATATATATATATATATATATATATATATGTATATATTTGTATATATATATATATGTATATATATATATATATATATACAAATATATACAAATATACAAATATATACATATATATATATATATATATATATATATATATATATATATATATACATATATATATATATATATATATATACAAATATATATATATATATATATATATATATATATATATATATATATATATATATATATATACAAATATATATATATATATATATATATATATATATATATATATATATATATATATATATATATATATATATATATATATACAAATATATACAAATATACAAATATATACATATATATATATATATATATATATATATATATACATATATATATATATATATACAAATATATATATATATATATATATATATATATATATATATATATATATATATATATATATATATATATACAAATATATATATATATATATATATATATATATATATATATATATATATATATATATATATATATATATATATATATATATATATATATATATATATAAATGTGTGAAACCATCAAACTCGTTCTCCACGGTACCAAGACAATGTCAAAATCCTAAATCCCCAAAAGCGTCGCGTTTGGAAGCGTCCAATGCGTCGCGCCGCGCGCTCGAGTGTGGATGGGTTTGTCAGTCAGGTGATCTGTCCGCCATTTTGTCAGCCATTTCCTAGACGGGTCCGCTGCAGATCAGCACTTACAGAAAGAGCGAAACCCCTCCTGCACAGGCCGCTTGTTCGGGACTGAATGAGCGACTAGAGCTCCAACGGGCCGGTCAGCACTCAGAAAAAGCCCGTGTTCGCGGTTCGGTCCGGTCGGACAGGAGGGAAATCATCATGGCTCTGAAGATCGTGAAGGGAAGCATCGATCGGATGTTCGATAAAAACCTGCAGGATTTAGTACGTGGCATTAGGAACCATAAGGAAGATGAGGTGAGACACTTTTAAATGTTTATGTCCTGTTGTGTGGCAAAAACCAGAATTGGATCTGATTGTAAAAATGCACACAATTCAGCTAGTAGGAATGAATCGAGCTGATCTCGTGTCAGTGAACTCAAATCACCTGATTTCAGGTGAGCTAACCGGTTTTATCCTGATAAATGCGTTTAGATTGTAAACTGTTGTGTTTTCAGCGTATTAAATGAACATTTCCGCGATCTGTGAGGTTGCTGACAGCTGTTAGTGATGTTAGAACAGTCTGTCATCGTTTTGTTTATCATGGATGAGGCCAGTTAGCATTGCTAACGGTTTAGACTCTTATATAAATAACGTTACATTCCACAGAATAAAAACATCTGATGTTTCTCACGAAACGTGTAATTGTACACTTAATAACATAATTTTAGCGCATAGAATATGTTTAATTTAATATAGCTTGGCTCACTTAACGTTATGTGTGTCATGAGATTGGCCGTGTCTCAACGCATAGTGAGCCACCTATCTAGACAGCTAGTTTTGAGTATCATAGGCGTGTCCTAATAACGTTCCGCATATGATGCCTGTGATGTTCCAACATCACATCTCGGCATGGGCCGGTATAAGTTTCTGACGGTATGATAACCTTGGATAAATATATCACGGTATCATGGTTTTGTGACTACTACTACTAATTTCTTTTTAAATATCTGGCTAAAAAAGCAATTTTCCCCCATTGAACTCAGTAGGAAACATTTATATTATTCTGGAACAGTAAACATGTCAGGCCAAGTAATTAAAATAAATAATTGACCTCTGCTATCTTTAATCATTTCAAAAACAGCTTTCTTTACAAAACATAAGCGCATTTTAAAAAACCTTACATATACCTTAGGAATGGTTTAACAGAACATTTTAGCGCTTTTAAAGCCTGGACTCCAAACCCCGGTAAACCTTGAAACCAGTTATCGTCTCATGCCTAATCACATCACATGACGTGATATTCACAAATGTTCGATCTATGATGCCGATAAATGTCAAATTCAAACATAAATGAAACTTTGATAGGCAAATAGATTAGCTCAAATGTTTAAAAAGTTAAATGCAATAAAATAATAATAAATAAAAATAAACTAAAGTTTCATTTAGATATTCAGATTTGTGTACAAATGTTTGACCATACAAAAACACTTATAATGTTGATCAATGGAAAAAAAATACAAGGTTCAAATTGAACGATCAAATTTGCTAATGCCGCGGACAAATTTTTGATTATTTGATTGTGACGCCACTTCATATTTAAAAAATTTAATTCACTGACAGCTAAACGTTTCAGTTCACGTGGTCAAGCATTAATAACGTACAGCAAATGTTTAACTCCTTAATAAAATTGAGTAATTCCCAAAATGTTCCAACAAGTACGTGACTCACAAAGACATTTTATTAAAATAAATCTCAAAACTGTTCAATTTAAACATTCAATTCTCATTTAATGCAGTCTGATGTTTTGAATTGTTTCGAAAATACATTTGATGCCTGTTATATGCCTGTAATATGTCAAACTCGAAACATATAAATGCACAAAATTAAAAATTGTAAGCTTGCGATGTGTTCAATTTGAACGTTGACTAATTTGACTGTATTAGTCTTAATTATATCTATAAGCTAGTGTGTTTCAAAACAATGACAAAATTCGTAAGCTTACAGTTTGTCATTTACGGCCAAATGGAAAGTGCGTAAATCCCCTCATACTTCAGTTTCTAATCTAATCTTTTGACCAATCAAATGCTCTGTAGTATCTGACATGTCCCGCCCTCCTTAATATGCTTCTCATTTGCTTTTTAATTGATGCGCATGAGCTCAACCACTCTCATTGGCTGAACTGTGATAAAACAAAACGCTATTGGCTGTTTTTTTAAAGGGGCGGAGCCACTTAATGTCCCACCCTGTCTTTGTTTCAGTTAAAATTCACGACAAGGGACCTTTAAAATGTCCTAATATGTTCAATTCAGATGTCTCTGTACCACACAATAATGTTATCTACATTGGGAGCTTGCTAGGAATGAGACACAGCCGATGTGTAGTCTGTGAAATCACACCTGTCAGTTTGACCACAGCATCAGGGAAGAGAATCGCTGCTTTCTTGTAATTCGTTTAGTGATCTATGGTTTTAAAAAAAAGAAGAAGAAGAAGAGTAGGCCGCAGCCTGCTTATAATGACATGGCTGAATTTTCTCTGGCATTAATACGCTTCAAGAAAAAAAAGGAACAAGGTGCTGTGACATGACAGTGAGCGTTTATAATTACGAACAGGGTTTCCTCACTTTTACTTCATTATGGATCACCATTCTATTCCCTTTTTGGGAGACTCAGAATTATTGATTTTAGTCAGCAGTTTGCCCTTCTAGCAGACAGCAGGTCAGTGATTTACGTGTTATGAAATGGTAGAGACGGATGTCATGTGTTTCTTTGCTGCTGTTTGTATGAATTCAGCCTTCTTAAATGAGCAGTATTGTCCAATGTGCCATTGAGTCTGGGAAAAATATCAATTTGTTGTGCACACTTCTGTAAAAATAGCTGAGTTGTCATCTATGTAGAAGTTTGGATATTTAATCATTCATGACATTTTTGTGTTTGTGTATTTTGCTTGCCTTTGGTATTTTATTTATTAGTTTAATTATTATTTTAGGCCAGGGTGACATGGTGGCTCAGGGGTTAGCACTGTCACCTCACAGTAAAGGCTGATTTATACTTCTGCATCAAGCGCATACGTATGCTATGGCGCAGCCTAGGTGTAACGCAAAGCCCTACGCTGTGGCCGTCGGCGTCACTGACGTGCACCTCTCAAAAAATGTAACTACACGTCACAACGACGCGTAGCGCAAGCTCTGTGATTGGTCGGCTTGGTAGCGCTGACGAGTCTGGGCAGGACCGAGAGCCGCACAAGTCCGATGGAGCGATTGTTTACAAGTGTGGAGACCCGTGAAGGAGCTCCGGATGGAAAGTTTTTTGTTTTGTGTTTTCCTCATGGTTAAAGTTGTTACACTTATGCTGGTTCCTGCCTCAAAATGAGTTTAAGCTACTTGTACATTAAGAAAGCGTTCAGAAAAAACAAAACACCAGCGAAGAAACTCGACACAGAGGAACATTAACACCTCACTGCCAACTAGCGTTTCGGAAGTGTTATTGCAGAACAACAGAAACGGCGCGCCGAAGTATAAATGCACAGCCACGCGTGTTGCATACGCCATGGGTCACGCCGATCCATTGACGCAGAAGTATAAACCAGGCTTAAAACGGTCACTGTTTTAAATCCCAGCTGTACCAGTTGGCATTTCTGTGTGGAGTTTCCTCTGAGTGCTCAAGGTTTCCCCTTCAGTCCAAAGACATGCGCTATAGGTGATTTGAATAAACTAAATTGGCTGTAGTGTATGTGTGTGAATGAGTGTGTATGGGTGTTTCCCAATATTGGGTTTCGGCTGGAAGGGCATTCGCTGTGTTAAACATATGCTGGAATAGTTGGCGGTTCATTTTGCTGTAGCGACCTCTAAAATAGAGACTAAGCCGAAGGAAAAGGAGTGAATTGTTTTAGGTATTGGAGGTTTTCACCATCAACCATACCATTAAAACAATCATTGGTATTTAACACTGTTAAAATCTATGCTAGAATCATAAACTAAAATTGTAATTAAATAAAACAGAAACTTCCTTAAATAAAAAAAATATATAAAATAAAGTAAGCATGTAAAAACATAAAAATGGATAAAAATACTATTTAAAATATTAATTAGATTAAAGCTAAAATGAAACTATTTTTAGGTGATTTATTTATTTCAATAAAACCGAAACCCTAAATAAATAAAAAAAATAAAAAATTTTAAGCATCTAAAAAGATTTAAAATGGTAAAAACAAAAACTACTTAAAATAATAATTGAAATAAAGTGAAAATAAAACCATTAATAGGTGATTTTATTTATTTATTTATTTATTTATTTATTAAAACTGAAACTTACTTCCCCAATAAATAAATAAATAAATAAAATAACTATTTTTAAACATCTAAAATTGGTAAACTGTTAAAAATATTCATTAAAATAAAGCTGAAATAAAACATTTATTAGGTGATTTGTATTTATTTAAATAAAACTGAAACATCCCTAAATAATAAATAAAAAAATGAATAAATAAATAATATAACTATTTTTAAGCATCTAAAAGATTAAATAGATAAAGGTATTAAAATATTAATTAAAATAAAGCTAAAATAAAACAATTATTAGCAGATTTATTTATTTAAATAAAACTGAAACTTCCCTAAATAAATAAATAAATAACTTATTCAAAATATTAAATGTATTGTTTAGTGTATAATTAACAATAAAGCAACTCTTGTCTGTACTCAGAAAACTTTGTTGGAGTTACTCTAGTCGAATGAATAATTTTAAACAATATTTATTGTCTCATTACAGTTCAGTCACACACTGCAATCCTGACTCTAGTCTGACCTTTTTTACACTTCCTTTTTTAAAACAAACATGTTTTAATCACTGCATATTCAAAGCCGAACATCCTCCAAACTCACTTCATTCGCTGCTTTAACGTTCCAGTTACAGACTCCCGGCTCTGTTTAATCTGCAAACATCTGGAGTCAGGTATCAACAAGGCTTCGTCAATGTAACCTGTACCATCGTACCTAGATATCGTGTCTGTTACCTGGCCAACAGCGGACAGTGCTGTGAAATATTCATAGCCTCCTGAATGAACTGTCAGGCTGTGTGTGTGTGTGTGTGTGTGTGTGTGTGTGTGTGTGTGTGTGTGTGTGTGTGTGTGTGTGTGTGTGTGTGTGTGTGTGTGTGTGTGTGTGTGTGTGTGTGTGTGTGTGTGTTCGTTCACTGGTCTGTTTGCGCTCAGCCTGTGGTTTCATATGAGACCTCTAAATTTGTTTTCCATGAGAGGTGGGTGTACTTATCCAAAGCTCTGGCTGCGTCTCAAAACTAGCGAGATGACTACCTGAATGCTACTTTTGGACATTTGAACCCAATAATTTGGTTAATTTAGTAACTAATAATTTGGTCAACATTGGAGTTGAGTCATTTAAAGATGCGTTTGATGGTTTAAATCAAACGACTTTGTAGTGTGCATTCTTATGAGTGCACCTGAAAAGCAAGACCGCAGTCTCGTGTTTGCCTGAGAAGGACATTGAGTTCGTCTTCATACTTCACTGACGGTTTGCTGAGCTGGTCGAGTCCAACTGTTGGCTAACTAAGAAATATTTCAGTCACGCCAATGGGCTGAAATTACCCATAATGCATGATTCATTAGAGCTGAATGAGACGACAGTGTCTTCTGGAGAGCCTTCTGTTCCCTTATGTTTTGTTGCTTATAGGGATGAAATTACCCATAATACATAATTCATGACCGTTTTGAAAGGACAACCTTATAGGGATGAGTGTTTTAACTACAGTTGAAATATTACTTCATCCAAATGACCCATAATGCATCATTCATTTAAAATGTAACCTATATTGATGACGTGTGTCCATCGACGTGTTTGTATACTGCTTAAATGCCAGCTCTCCTCAAAAAACAAAACGTTTAACTTCAAGAACTTGAATGCTTCTGGACCGCAGCTATTTACTCAAGAGTAGTGTTGTCAATATACAGGAATTGAGTACCAATTGATACTGACATTTTAAAAACGTCCATTTCCTGCGAATATTTGAGTGCGCGTTTTTGAACAGCACTGATTTGACATTGTGTTCACCTGCTCAACAGAAATTCACCGAATTCACAGAACACAGAGATGTTTATTAAATGTGACAACAGATACAAGGACTGGAGCGTTTTTAAGCCGTAAAGATCAGCTGGTCTGTTTATAAGCTGACATACGAGCAATCCGCTAAAGAATCGACTGATCTTCACGCCCATTTCTGTTGAGCATGTGAACACAATAGCAAATCAGCGCTGTTTAAGAACACGCTCAACAGAGCTCAAATGTTAGCGGGAAATGGACGTTTTTAAAATTTCAGTACTGATTGGTATCATGAGAACACTACTCAAGAGTTAAACATTCCTCAACTGTCGGCACGTTTACTCGAAATACTCCTGAAAACAGACGCTTAATACCTTGTCATGTTGTTGGCTTTCTAACCAAATCCACCATTCTCAATTAAAACAACTGAAAATAAAATACGCTTGACTCAGGAAGACGATGCTTTGATGCTAGGTTCACATTCAAACCAATAGCGAAATTAAGTTTTTACATTCAAAGTCAATGCAAATTCGCAAATAGACAAATTTCCAACAGGCAGCACTGCCTATTGAGGCTAATTGTGTGTTTGCGAAAAATGAGCAACATGCGTAACTCGCCTCAATGGTGTCATCTGCTCAAATTCAAATGATTCAGCTCGAGTGCAGCATTAATAGTTAGATAGTTAGTCTACGAAATGTGCATATTCCATACAAGCTGAAGCTGATCGGTCAGTTCTTGTCATGTGACTCGCGGTGCAACTGTGTACGTCTGGAAGCACAAGCTGCGCACCTCTGTTGGAAATAATGAACCTGCGCGAACTCTAGAAAAGACACGATATGCAAATGGCCCCTAAGAGCCGCCATCATTTGCGATCTACAGCTGTTGATCTTGCATAGGCATGGTGGGTTCACCTGATTTGTTGACCGATGGGTTGCGGATTCTTGGCAGTTTACTGGTCCTTCACTGGGCCTTTTCCCCTTAGCAAAGAAACCTTCCAAAGTCATCTGTTTCTTACTCATTTTGCTGCTTGTGGGTTTAATTTGGGCGCTGAAGTGACTGAGGTGTGAGCGAGAGAATACGGTCATTTTTCTAAATAATAGATCGTTCAGACTAAAAGGAAATAAATTCAGTTCAAAAAGGAAATAATTAATGATTTCTTGTGCAGCCCGGTACCAATTGATCCACAGACCGGTACCAGTCTGCGGCCCGGTGGTTGAGAAACAAGAATTAGATTTATAGATGTGCATTTGAACTAATTTTCATCTTTCATCATTTGCAATGTTACCAAATTGCATTGTTTGTCATTTTTCTAAGGTGGTTCATTCTGCTTTGGTGACCCCTTATAAATAAAGCACTAAGCTGAAGTAAAATGAATGGATGAACAATTTTCGGTAAAGCTGCTTCTGGCCATGACATGTTCACAGCAAAATTTTTATAAGAGACGTGTTTAATAAATGTCTCAATAAATGGGCCAGACATTTCTGACTTTCCATACCAAGAGGCTCAGGAAGTGTTCTTCCAGAAACCCATAAAGATACATTGCAGTGACAAAAGCTGCACAGTTTGTGAATAAAAATGTTATATGTTAAAAATAATAAAAATAGAAATGTTAATTTAGAATTTACAAACGGTTGCACAGTTCAAATAGTTGTTCAGTCATTTACTGCTGTCATTAAAAGAACATGACTCCTTGTGTCAGTGTGAGTCTGAACAGCCACGTTGCGTTGTGCTGCGTTGCGCCGCAGCCCCAATCCCCCCCTTCCCCTATCATTTACCATCATACACTCCATATTGTCAGTTCCTGTAGGTGGGAACTACCCATAATTCAACATTAATAAGAGTTTTGTAAAGACGTGACCGGAAAATCATCATGGAAACCTTTATTTGCACTCCAAAAATGAAATTTGCTGACATTTACTTATTTAAAATGAGCTGAAACAACACAATTCTTTCAGTTTTAAGGGGGGGCAACTTAATTGTTTCATGTTTAACGCACTTAAATTTGTCATGTTCTTCCTGTGTTCGTGTGGGTTTCCACTGGGTGCTCTGGTTTCCCCCACAGTCCAAAGACATGTGCTGTAGGTGAATTGGGTAAGCTAAATTGGCTGTAGTGTATGTGTGTGATTAAGTGTGTATGAGTGTTTCCCAGTGATGGGTTGCAGCTGGAAGGGCATCTGCTGCTTAAAACATATGCTGAATATGTTTGCGGTTCATTCTGCTGTGGCGACCCCAGATTAATAAAGGGACTAAGCTGAAAAGAAAATGAATGAATGAATGAGTTAACTTGATTTCTTCATGTTGTTCCAGCTCAAATCGATTGTGTGGAACCACGTTTTTTTTTAATACAGTGTACCTTGTATTTTCAGCCTCTCTTCTAAATTACCCACAATGCATCATTCACCAGTGTTTAATAAAAAATGTAGCTCCTCTGGAGATCCTTCATTTACTCCATTGTTTCACTCTCGCGCTGTTTAAACTACCCAATTCAGAAGTTTTGCAATGACCTTATGTTTATCCTATATTTTCAATCTCTCACTACCAAAATGACCCACAATGCAGCATTTAAAACGTTATTATACAGATGTGATTGGAAGATCTTCTTCTTCATATACTTTACATCTCCACGATGCATTCTTCAGTCAGTAAAAGAGGGCTTGATTCTGTAGTGTAGCCCCTTCAGTGTTTCTCCTGTTAGTCTCATGACTAAAGACACATGACCACACACTCGCCTCATACAACAGCACTTTGTGTGTCCCTGAGGCCAATATGTGTGCCGTAAGTCAAAGTGCTGCTTGAAGACACTTTTAAAGGGATAGTTTACCCAAGAATTTTAATTCCATCATAATTTACTTCTCATTCACTCTTCATTTGTCACAACCCCAAAAGTGAGTTGAACACAAAAGATGGTATGTTGGAAATGGATATCCATTGACTTCCATAGTATTTATTTTCCTACTATGGATGTCAATTGGCTACCGGCTTCCAGCATTCTTCAGAATATTTTTTTTGTGTTGAACAGGTAACAAAAACTCAAAGGTTTGTCATTAGTGAGTAAATATTTGTTTTTTGGGTGAACTATCCCTTTAATGAATTACATTTCATAATCATTCAATGACTAGCCACGAGATATTGTGGTATGTTGGTTCTGTTAGTCATTCATTGATTGTACGCACATAACTGGATGAACTGACCTAGTTTGGAGGACGAGTATTTTTATTTTTGCTTTTTTATTTTTGGATTTCAACTGTGAACCTTTGATTGTGGGTTATATTTATGATCTGATGTGAAAACAAGTCAGAAAAATAATGAAGCGTTCAGTTAGGGTTGTGTTATCATCTACGGCAATATATATATATATATATATATATATATATATATATATATATATATATATATATATATATATATATATATATATAGATATATATATATATCTATATATATATATATAGATATATATATATATATATATAGATATATATATATATATATATATATAGATATATATATATATATATATATATATAGATATATATATATATATATATATATATATATATATATATAGATATATAGATATATATATTTATTTATGATATATATAGATATATATATTTATTTATGATATATTTGAGTTGTAGCGTGTGTTAATATTTTGAATGATTTTATTTGATCAACATTTTAGTTCAAGTACATATGTTATGACTTTGTCGTTTTAATTTACTTTTTACTACTTTACTATTTACTACTTGGTTTACTTTCACTTTTTCATTTATGCTGTAAAAGTTACTTATTTTTATATACAAATTAGTGCTGTCAATCGCAAAAAAAAATTCACTAATTAATCAATTTTAGCAATTAATCACGATTAATCATAGTTAAAAGACTGAAACTTGTAATTTTAGCTATTCAAATGTAAAATTCATGTAAACTCAACACAAAAAACTATTTAAATTTAAAATATAATTGTTTATTAGAATTTTTGTTTAACTTGTTTCTTCATGTAAACAACATACCCACAATAAACTATCAAGATCCTGTCTTGACAGCCATATTTATTACAGAAATAAAAACACCGGCATCTTAATCCCATTTGAATTTCAAAACAATCTGTTGGATTCTTAGTGGACTGCAAAAAAAATTCCAAAACACAGGCATTGCAGTGTTTACAGTTTTTGCATTTTTAACAGGAAATAAAAAACCTGCAACGGTGTTAATTGCATTAAAAAAAATGTAACGCGTTAAATATTTCTAATTAATCGCATGCGTTAACGCACTAATTTTGACAGCACTAATACAAATATTTTCATTTTGGTTAAAGAAATTAAATGTTTATGTTGTTTTTATTATTTTGTAGTTTGAATCGGATATATTTCTTTTCACCAGTGTCTTTGATCCCCATAAACTTTCTTTTTTTTTTTTTTTAATGATTTTCTTATTTGTAAATAATAAACATGACTATCGAATACAAAACATTTAACATATACACAACATTTTAAAAGGAAAATAATAAAGTCACATACACTCAGATGCATATAAAATGATAAATGTAAACAAAAATCTCCATAAACTTTCATTACGGAGCAGCTTGGACATTCTGCTGAATATCTCTTTTTTGTGTTTTAAAGGAAAATGTTTCATATGAATTCAAATGGATATTGAATTATAAATGTAAATGATGTAAATAAAAAAATCTCCATAAACTTTCATCACGGAGCAGCTTGGACATTCTGCTAAATATTTCTTTTTGTGGTTTTAAGGGAAAAAATTTTCATAATAATTTAAATGCTTATTGAATAATAAATGTAAATAAAAATCCCCATAAACTTTAATTACAGAGCAGCTTGGACCTTCTGCAAATTATTATTTTTTTTGTTTTTAAGGGAAAAATGTTTTATATTAATTTTAATGCATATTAAATAATATATGTAAAGAATGTAAATAAAAATCCCTGTAACCTTTCGTTATGGAGCAGCTTGGACATTCTGCTGAATTTATATTTTTGTATGTTTATAAGAGAAAATATTTCATATGAATTGAAATGCATATTGAATTATAAATGTAAGTGATATAAATAAAAATCTCTATAAACTTTCATTACAGAGCAGCTTGAACATTCTGCTAAATATCTCTTTTTGTGGTTTTAAGGGGAAAGTGTTTCATATTAGTTTAAATGCATATTGAATACTAAGTGTAAATAAAATTCCCATAAACTTTCATTACAAAGCAGCTTGGGCATTCTGCTAAATATCTCTTTTGTGTTTTGTTAAAGGAAAAATATTGGTTTACTATAAAATAATGGAAACTAATACCTTTTATATATGCTAATTAAGCCAGACGCTGACATCATCGTCAAAATATTGTCTTGACGGATGCGCATATTAATGTTTTCATTGTGAAATTTAGCAAAATCTCGCTGTGCTGAAGCGTTAATTGGCACACATCGTTCCTCATTAAGCTCAGGCTGTGATTTGACAAACGTGTCTGACAACAGGAACTAAATGATGCGTCTGGCTGTTATTGAGAGCATTGTCTGTATTTTTGGCTCACTCTTTCTAACAATACTTCCTGTTCCCTCTACAGGCCAAATACATCTCTACGTGCATCGATGAGATCAAACAAGAACTCAAACAGGACAACATCGCCGTTAAAGCCAACGCCGTCTGCAAGCTCACCTACGTAAGGCTGACAGTCGTTTCATTCGGATTTCTTTTTTCTTTTGAGCTCAAGCCGTCACTCATGTGCTGTTTGTTCTGCTTTTAACAGTTGCAGATGCTCGGCTATGATGTGAGCTGGGCTGCTTTCAACATCGTGGAGGTCATGAGCTCCTCCAAATTCACTTATAAGGTGAGAAGAGGCATCGGAATTAATGTCTTATATATTTAGGTCTGTATGTGTGTGTACTTTGGTGTTATTTATATACTAGTTTAAGATTCATTCATATTTTTTGACTGGGATTTATTTTTATATTGCCATTTTTTTTCTATTTATTTTATCTTTTTACTTTTTTATTTATTTATTTTTACAAATTTTTACTTTTTTGTGTGTGTTTTTGCTTTTTGTATATATTTTAAATTGGTTATAATCAGGGGCTTGACATTAACACCCGCCAAATGCAGGTAGATTTCACTGGTGGTGGGTTAGGCAGACACTCCCACTAGCCGCTTTGGCTGGTTGTAAATAATTTTCAAGTTGTAGCTTTCTTAAAAGCAGGGTTTGACAATAAAGATGGCCCAATATTCGTGCAAATGCGATCTTAGAACTGAGAAGCAGCACAACTGACAAAAATAATTGTGTTAGCGCAAGCAAAAGAAAGCAGGTGAATATACTGATTGAGAGGATGATCACTCGCGTGCACAGGTGATGTGATGCTCGTGACTGTTTAAAAAGCATGCGCGCTCTCGTTTACTTGTGCAAAGCAACCGTGCCTGGAGGAAACGCGACTGGTGCGATTTGTTCTCTATGAAATAGACTAGACAAAAAGCGATGATCTAAACTATTGTTTGAACAGATTATTAATTTCACCTGCTTTCTTTTGCTTACAGTTATTAGTTGAGATGGCTTAATTATAATTTTTTTACAATAACATTGCTTTAATATGACTAAATTAAAGTGACTATATTATATTGATAATATAACTTCCCATTTATGTGTAGTTAACTGGTGATCTGAGACCTTTAGCCAGGACAGATTACTGTGCATTTTAGATACATGGCAATAATTATTTTTTAAATGTCCATTTTTTTTCTTTAAAAAGAAGCTTTGTTAAATTAAAAAGTGCATGTTTACAGCTATATTTGGCTTGTTTTGACACATTTAAAATTTGTGGCTAAGAAATAATTATTTATGTTTGGTAAATCCTTAATTTTGAGGTCTGAAAAGTCATGTGGAATACAAACTAATTGCAATGCGACACCATGAAACCATGACCCATTTGCTCATGCTCACTGAGCTTATACACAACACACAACTAGTGAAATGAATGAGGAGGCATGTGGACATAACACAAAATCTAAATCAAGTAATCCTAGCATGCCATAGTCATATTTATGCATACAAAATATACTTTCCCAACAACAAAAGTGTGGCTAGTTAAAAATGGCGAGTGGCTAGTAATGTTGGAAATCTACTAGCCACAGATAGCCCTGGTTATAATAATAATTAATTAATTTTATTTTAAAAATGTAAATGAATTAATAGACATTAATTGAGGAAATCGAACAGCACACTGTCAGAAAAGTCCAGAGATCTGGTCCAAAGCATATTAACAAATGACTAATACAATTCATACATTTATTCTGGTTGACAACTAATAGGTGAATACACATTTTCGTCAAGGATATACGAAGTAAAGGTTTCCAAATAAAACTTATTTCCATTGTGGTTCTTGATGTGAAGTACAGATTATACTACTCCTCGTAAACAGGTACACTGTGACACTACATTATAAATGTATATACAAATACAATCACAAAAAACAAACATTAAAACTTATTGTAAAATTCATAAACACACTATTCTGCTTAATATAGCCTACTTTTAGATTTTGAACTAAAGCTAACCACATTAGTAATACTTTAAATTAGGGATGTCG
Source organism: Danio aesculapii (assembly GCF_903798145.1). NCBI lineage: Eukaryota > Metazoa > Chordata > Actinopteri > Cypriniformes > Danionidae > Danio > Danio aesculapii. The sequence goes on along the minus strand of NC_079456.1, from coordinate 22,598,529 downwards.
CAGTCAGGTTTTTTTGCCCTCGAGTCCGATATCGAAACCCGATCTGATACTTCTATAATGCATAAAGAAGAATAAAGAAGAGTGAAGAAACAGATCCAGGATGTTCCTTATTTTTTTTAATTCACCTTATTTTAACATTCAACAACTAGCTTGATAATCAAGTAATAAATAATATCAATTCTTCACTTTTGGACTTTAACAACAGTAAATATAAAAAAATAACAATAAACAAATAGCACCTCAACTTAAAATACCCAGCAGGCATGTAAACAAAAAAAAGTCCCAGTGTTTGCAAAGGCATTTAACCGATAGTGATGTTATTGTAACCAATTGTTGATGTCATGCCGCATGCGTTGCTGTTTCTGTGTGAAATCAAGAAAGAGGTCTAACTTTGTGTATAGATTTGTTTAAAAATAATGAGAATCCATAGATGCATATATATTCGAGTCCTGATCGGGAGGTAACATCTGATTCCGATCGAGTCTGAAATCGCGTGATCGGGCCTTATTTCCAATAACGTGATTGGATCTGGACATCACTACTTTTAATATCCACTGGTAGTTTATTCCATAGCAATGCCCCAGAATATTTAAAAGATCTGCGACCATAAGCAGTTTTAGAACGACATAATGTAAAATCTGTAAGACTTTGCCTAGTTTGATAACCATGTTGCTTGGTTATCCTTGGTAAAAGTGCATTTAAATAAGAGGGTGCTTCATTATTAATAATGTTAATACGACTAATACAAATAAAATAGCAAATTATTATGGAAAATAACATTTGGTCCTTTTATAGTCATACATTTAAATCAGCATTACTGTAGTAAAGTTTTGTTAAATTATTTTATTTAATTTACTATTTGAAAAGATATATATAATCTCCTATTATAGAGGCATTTTTGTATAATGTTAGATATTTCAGTTTTCTCTTAAGCCTTTCATTTTATTGCATTTTTACTTTATTTTTTATATGTTCGAGATCAACAGTAGCTGTGAAAATGATGTCATCTATACACGGAATGCAGTGCTTTCCACAGGTTTGAAATATACTTGCGGTGGTAGCCGGATTGAAACACAGAGTTTACCCACAGCACATAAATGGTTAACTATCTGCAACAAACAAAACATAATTAAATTTTTATCTATTATACACTGTTATACACTGTTTCTTTTCAGTGAGTTAAAGAAAAAAAAGACAAAAAAAAACCGAAAGCAAAAACCGAATCCTGGACATTTTAGGAGATTTTAGGAACCCCGGCCAGTATAATTTAAGTGCCAGAACGTGCGTCTCTGTGGGTTTGCGTAGCACGTGAGACTGTCTGTGGGAGTGGTGACAGGTCTCACGCACACAGAATGAAACGGGTAAATGAGACAAGATTTTCCACTGTTTGATCGTGGATGTTTGTTTATAATGGGAGGATGCAAAATAGTGTAAACAGATGATAATATTAGTAAAAAATTATCACCAAACATACTTGGGCGGCCATTAATAAACCTGGGCAACCCACCCAAGTAAAGTCTATGTGTGGGAAGCACTGGAATGTGTTAAAAAAAAAATTAGTGGTGGGCCGTTATCGGCGTTAACGTGCTGCGTTAAAGCGATACTCTTATTGTGCTATAAAAAATATGGCTTTTAGTGTATTCTCAAAGTTGAATTGGGAGCTGAGTCTATTCTGCGCAAGCTATGATGAGTTTCACCTTGATATTGTAGCTCGGATGTATACCTGACAGGTGAGCCGTCTGGCAAAAAAGTGCCCTTCTGAATCAAATCAGCAGGATGCTTGACTTTAGCTGCAGTTCGGCAGTTTTACTTTAACTCATGAACATTTCATTCATGCCGTCGTGACAAACTGAGGTATTAGACGCATATAAGGAGCAAGGACTGGTGAGAGTGTTATAGAATGTAATAACGCTCGCTAAACGGAGAGAAAAAAAACTTGTGCATTTCGCTGTGTGCGTGCGTGCGTGCAGTCTTTTACTGACAGCCGCCTACATGATGGTAATAGTTTGATTGCAGTGTTTACTTCAGTAATGCCACTAATATCTGCATACTCCACATGTCTTAATTCCATTTGTGTTTAGTTCAGTTATGACTTTAGTCGCATTAAGGTAATCAAAAATCGTTGTTTACATGGTAGACTCTTAATCAGAGTATCCATATTAAAATCGTATTAAAGTGTTGTTGTCCATGTAAACATACTCAATGTTTGACACACCGTCAGGGCTCTGTGAACTTGGCATTAAGAAGCAGCGTTTTCTGTATGTACGTACATCAAAAGCAAGTATGAAATCGCAGTTTGGAGCTTATGTAGGCCTACAAAATTCATATTTAACTAAATAAACAGTTAGTAAACACAAGTACATCTTATTGAACATAATTTATTTTCATCATCAATTATCATTGTAGAACAGTTTCTCAAGCAGTTTGTGATTCATTTTGGAAACGGGAGATGAGCCCCTGGTCTAATGCGCCACCTGGCTTGAGAAACCCGTTCTCAAAGACTTATTATTTGGGTAGCACACATATTCTGAATGCCTTCGGCAGAATTTAAATGAGCCATTTTAATCTAGATTAATTTCGAGATTAATCTGATTTAAAAATATTACTCTATGCCCACCTATATTTTTAATACGTTGTTGTCCCCCAAATGTACTATTAATTTTGCTTCTCAACTCCACTTAACAAATGACTCTCTCTTTCCTCATTTCCAGCGAATTGGCTACCTTGCAGCGTCCCAGTGCTTTCACGAGGGCACTGATGTCATTATGCTGACGACCAATCAGATCCGCAAGGTGTGTTTTAGACTTCTTATTCACCAGTTTGTATGAGTCACTGTTTGCTATAGGAGACTTTTATCATCTCTCTCCCCCCAGGATCTCAGCAGTCCAAACCAATATGACACCGGTGTGGCTCTGACTGGCCTGTCCTGCTTCGTGACCCCTGACCTCGCTCGTGACCTCGCCAATGACATCATGACTTTGGTATGGACAATCAGAGTGTTTACTTTAAGCAAATATTGATGTTCAGCACACATTCATTCTCTCTTGATGGAGGAGAAACCAGTTTTGTGCTTTGTGTAGTAATTATAAATCAAAGTTTTTTTTTTTTTTATTAATATCTATTTAAAAATGATGCCAGATGACATTTTTTGTAAACATAATAAACAACAAATATTAACACTGCTAAGATGCTAAATATAACAACCCAATGAAGAGAAGAAAGGATGTTATTTCTAAACTTGGTCACACACTCGTGATTATAAACAGGAAACATCTGTATATCTTCAAAGGCAAACATAGTTACACATTCACCGGCCACTTTATTAAGAATACCTTACTAGTACCGGGTTGCACCACCTTTGCCTTCGGAACTTCCTTAGTCCTTCATGGCACAGATTCAACAAGGTACTGGAAATATTCCTCAGAGATTTTAGTCCATATTGACATGATAGCATCACGCAGTTGCTGCAGATTTGTCGGCTGCACATCCATGATGCCAATCTCCCGTTCCACCACATCCCAAAGGTCCTTTATTGGATTGAGATCTGGTGACTGTGGAGGCCATTTGAGTACAGTGAACTCATTGTCATGTTCAAGAAACCAGTCTGAGATGATTCTCGCTTTATGACATGAGGCGTTATCCTACTGGAAGTAAGTGGAGGGGATCAGAAGATGGGTACACTGTGGTCATAAAGGGATGGACATGGTCAGCAACAATACTCAGGTAGGCTGTGACATTGACACAATGCTCAATTGGTACTAATGGGCCCAAAGTGTGCCAAGAAAATATTCCCCACATTATTACACCACCACCAGCAGCCTGAACTGTTGATACAAGAGAGGATGGATCCATGCTTTCATGCTGTTGACGCCAAATTTTGACCCTACCATCTGAAAGTTGCAGCAGAAATCGAGAATCATCAGACCAGGCAACGTTTTTCCAATCTTCTATTGTCCAATTTTGGTGAGCCTGTGCAAATTGTAGCCTCCGGTTCCTGTTCTTAGCTGACAGGAGTGGCACCCGTTGTGATCTTCTGCTGCTGTAGTCCATCTCCCTCAAGGTTTGACCTGTTGTGTGTTCAGAGATGCTCTTTTTACCTTGATTGCAACGAGTGGTTATTTGAGTTACTGTTGCCTTTCTATCAGCTGGAGCCAGTCTGGCCATTCTCCTCTGACCTCTGGCAGCAACAAGGCATTTGCGCCCACAGAACTGCCACGAACCGGATATTTCTCTTTTTCTGACAATTCTCTGTAAACCCTAGAGATGGTTGTGCATGAAAATCCCAGGAGATCAGCAGTTTCTGAAATACTCAGACCAGCCCGTCAGGGCACCAACAACCATGCCACGTTCAAAGTACTAAAATCGCCCTTCTTCCCCATTCTGATGCTCGGTTTGAACTGCAGCAGATCGTCTTGACCATGTCTTTATATCTAAATGCAGTTGCTGCCATGTGATTGGTTGGTTATAAATTTGCATTAACGAGCAGTTGATCAGGTGTACCTATTAAAGTGGCAGGTGAGTGTATATGTTTGATCATTTTAAAAATGTTCCATATCTGAGTAATAATTAAATTTTTTTTTTAAATAATCCATTATTTTGAGAGATTTTATGTAATTGTTGTTATTATTACTATAGTTTATTTTCATTTTAGTTTTATATGTATATCTGTATTTCTTATATGCTGTTTCTAAGACAGAGTTGGTAAATTGTCAATATTATGAACTATGAAGTGAAATGTTTGCTTGAAAATCTGGTTGATCCTCTGAATAGTTTAGCCATTGTTGCCACATTAAATCCTAAATAAATGACTTAATTCCCACCTCATTTATCTCAGATGTCGCACACCAAGCCGTACATTCGCAAGAAGGCTGTGCTGATCATGTACAAAGTGTTTCTGAAGTACCCGGAATCCCTGCGTCCCGCTTTTCCTCGACTCAAAGAAAAGCTGGAGGATCCTGATCCCGGTACAGAGCCTAAATCCACCGTTTTGCCCTGTTGAAAGTGAATATTTCAGCCTTCAATCTGAATGTTTGTTTGTGTTTCAGGTGTCCAGTCAGCAGCTGTGAACGTCATCTGTGAACTGGCCAGAAGAAATCCTAAAAACTACCTGTCGCTGGCGCCCCTGTTCTTCAAACTCATGACTTCCTCCACCAACAACTGGGTTCTCATCAAGATCATTAAGCTGGTAAGAGACGAAAAGTGTGAGGGATTTGCAGTGTAAAATCTTGGCGTATGAAATGATAAATTACTGGAACGTTTTGAGCGAAAAAACATTTGTGTACTTCGTGTTAAATGCATCAGACTTTTATGGCTCATCAGAGCTAATGTTTTCAGTATTTTTTTAAATAGTTATATGAACAAAAAAATAAGAGACCACTAATAAAATCCTGTTTTTCCAGATTTGTTAGTTATGGCTTTGAGTAGAATGTAATTTAGTTCATTTCATTCTGTAAAACTATGATAACTATGTATTCCAAGTCACATTTCTTTTACACCGCCGCAGAAAATGACATCATTTCAATTATTGTGATTGAAAAATTCATTCAATCATTCATTCTCTTTATTAATCGGGGGTTGCCACAGAGGAATGAACCGCCAACTTTAGTAACAAATTCAAGAGTATTTATTATTAAACACAAAATGAATCCCATTTTTTTTTTTTTTTTTTAACAGACTGTTATTTTACCAAATTATTTCGAATGATTATACGTTTCATTAATTTTTCTTCGGCTTAGTCCCTTTATTCATCAGGGGTCACCACAGCGGAATGAACTGCCAGCTTATCCAGCATGTGTTTTATGCAGCAGATGCCCTTCCAGCTGTCACCCATCACTGGGAAATATCTATACACACCCATTCACAATTGGGTCTATGGACAATTTAGCTTACCCAATTCACCTATACTGCATGTCTTTGGACTTGTGGGGGAAACCGGAGCACCCGGAGGAAACCCACGCGAACACAGGGAGAACATGCCACAAACGGAAACGCCAACTGACCCCGCCGAGGCTCGAACCAGCGACCTTCTTGCTGTGAGGCGAACGTGCTACCCACTGCGCCACCGTGCAGCCTGATTGAAAAATTATATGGTTATTCCACCAAATAATGACCTCCCAACCCTTCTAAAGTTAAAACATTGACATTGTGTTGTCTAAATATGGTCTTTTTTGGGTGTTTATTTTAAGCGAAATGCAAAAAAAAGATGCAAAAAACATTTTATTTAAAATTTGGAATAAATTTCATCAGCAAAAATTGTAACAAGCAATCAAAAGTAGCCTCGCTGTATGGTTTGTGTAACAGTAGCCTGCAAAATATATTCAAATCCCTTTAACGTAAAGTATAATAAAAGTACAGTTTAAAGTACAGGACATTTTTTTAATAATACAGGACAACAGGTAAAGCACAGTTTATTGGACTGTCTTGCTTTTAATGACTGCAGAAGGCTTTTTATTTAGTTTGCATGTTCTCCCTGTGTTCGCATGGGTTTCCTCTGGATGTTTCCCCCACAGTCCAAAGACATGCGGTTTAGGTTAAGGGAATAAACAAAATTGCCTGTAGTGTATGAGTTTGTGTGTGAATGAGTTTCCCAGTACTGGGTTGCAGCTGGAAGGGCATCCGCTGCGTAAAACATATGCTCGATGAGTTGGCGGTTCCTTCTGCTGTGGCGACCTCTGATAGAAAGGCAGAAGGAAAATTGATGAATTTTAAAAATTGGATTTAAATTATTTGTACATTTGTTTGTGGTTTTTAATTGTATATTCATTAACAAAATGTTTTTGCCATGAAAATAGTCATTTTTGCTGAATGGCAATACATAAAAATATATGATGTGTTTACAACTGGTTCTTAAACGAAGGTTTGATGTAATTTAGAGTCCTTAGAAATGGATCAAATATGATCCAGTAGTCTTTAAAGCTGAGATTCTGGCCCACAACATGCACTTTCTCTCAGATTTAAATTTCAACCTTAGATCCACCTCATTGTTTTTTTATGAAAGTTTCCTAAATTGAACTCTTGTCCATTTCTTTAACCATATGTCCATCTTTCAGTTTGGTGCTCTCACTCCTTTGGAACCTCGTTTGGGAAAGAAGCTGATTGAGCCCCTAACAAACCTCATCCACAGGTAATGGTGATGCTAAAACACCAACGCTGACAGGAATATTAGGGTTTAATATAATATATGTCTTTTATTTTATTCACTCTCTTAGTACCTCGGCCATGTCACTTCTCTATGAGTGCGTCAACACAGTTATAGCAGGTCAGTATTTCTGGTGCCGTGACCCGGTGTTGTATTCATATTTTTGAACATTGACACTGATGTCTGTTCTCTCTCCTGTTTTACTCAGTGCTGATCTCGCTGTCTTCTGGGATGCCCAATCACAGTGCTAGCATACAGGTGGGCTTTTGGCACATTATCTAGTGTAACCGGCCAATTTATTTTAATGGTTTATTGAGGCCATTTTTATATACATCTAAATTTGAAGCATTAATTTATAAGGGTCAAGAGTAGTTTTTTCTTTCTTTAAACGTTACAATGATAATGCAGGTCATTACGTTGTTGCTTTTATATGTGTACAATAGGGCTGTGCGATTTGGGGAAAATATCTAATTGTGATTTTTATTTATAAATTTTTTTTCCCACATACTTCAATTTTGATTTGCGATTTAATTTTATAGTCAAGCTTTAGCTCAATATTCTGTATCTTAGCTTCTTACTGCTAAAATCCAGTGAGAGTTAATTTAAAAAAGGAACTGAAAAGATAGGAACTAACTCCAAATTTTATTCAAAACTGTTTCTAAATGCTCAGAAATTAAACAAATTTTCTCTGGAGCAAACTGTAGTAAATTATCGCGTTAGTTGCCTTCGTGATGGTTTTTTATATGGTGTAAAAGCTGTAAACATCTCTGAAGTTGTACTTTACTGTAGCTAGCTACTATATTGATTATCACTGGCAATACTTTTAGTTCACTTTTTAGCAGGACGCTCATATAGCCGCCTGTGGTGCTTTTATAGTTGCTGGTTGCTGTATTTTCTTGTGCTTTGGCCACAATTCTGCGACAGCTCTTACAAATAACCTGTTTTTCTTTTGTGTCTGTGACTTTGAAACCAAAATATTCCCATATTACAGACGTGCTGTTTTTCTTTGATATGAATTCGTCTTTTAATGCTTCTGAAGTCGCAGACGCCCACATCCCACTTTTTTGCGCTTTCCTGTTTGTTTGTTTTATTGTGGGCGTTCCGCATAGTTCGTTTGCGCCATTCTGATTGGGCAGAACAAAAGTGTGCTCACTCAATTGGCTAGCAAGACTGGTGGCAGTCACACATTTGCGTGAAGAAAATTATATAATACACATATACTTCATATCGCAGCCTCTTGCAATTTTTAGCTAATCGCAACTCTTCAAATCGCAATAAGATTCGATTCGATTAATCGCACAGCCCTAGTGTAGAATATAATATCATTTTTTGCATTTAAATTCTTGTACGAAAATTTTTTATTTCTTAATGACAATTTTTGTTTGTCAAATCTGACACATCTGAAACACAAATATATATAATTATTACATGAAGGGGATCAGCTAATTAACAAATTGCGAATTATTTATTTATTTGTTTTTTTAATTACAAAAACATTGGACATTGGCTATTGCTTCAATTTATTGAAGTATTTAATTAAATATTTATTATTAAAATGTACAAAATTAATACAAGATGGCTTTCATGTCATATGCTGAATTTTTTACATTTAGAAAATAAAATATAAACATTTTATTTTAGCAATTTTAATCAATTAGTGTGATTATGACAAAAGCATCAGCTAAATGAATGATCGAATGAATGCAGGTTATTATATATTGGCCGTCTCAGTGTAGAAATCAGCGTTCAGCCAAGTTTTGTTTAAAGATAAGTTGCCAAACTGAATCATTGGCTTTAAAAAAAAAGAAAAGAAAAGGTCTCCTGATCCATCTCTAAAGACATCACACATTGCTGTAAGATGCTGTGAAAGGGATTTAAACATTAGTAGTAATACCTTTCGTCTCCTTCTGTTTTCCATTTCTCTCTCTTGTCCACAGCTCTGTGTGCAGAAACTGCGAATCCTGATTGAAGACTCGGACCAGAACTGTGAGCCTTCTGTCAATGCCTGCAGTGTGTCATTCTCTCATTGTCTGCATGTTTCTGAGTCCCCCTTCTGGTCCTGTAGATGGAGTCCATGTAGACCTCCATCCCGGATAACTCGAAGACAACCTCAGTGCTACAACAGAGAATTGGCAAGCGTCATTTGTAGCTATTATAGCTTGAGGAACTTCTCGAAAAAGTGTCCTCCAAAAGAGCAATACCATGCACATTTAAACAATCTTGAATTATCTGTCAGGAGTTCGAGTTATCGGTGACCCTATGAAGCTGGCTATAGAGTAGCTCTTTGAATCCCGGACTGCCATGTTTTGTTTTTCAGAAACCACGAGTCGCCTTGATTTTTACTTGCATTCGAATGGCGTTCTGTCAAGTCTTATTTATACAAATCAGTGTATTTGTATATTGGCATCAGGAAAAGCCCAGTGTTCTAATGGCCCAAGGTTGCAGAACTGTGGCTCCAGTCGTCTTGCATCTATATTTAGTTTTATTTGATAATGTTGGTACTTCAAACATTAGTGGCTTCGTAATAAATATGCATTTAATCTGTCACAATTAGTAATACAATTAACCTTTCAAATATCTGGCGGAGTAAAACAAAATGGAAGTCCATTAGTGTTCTTGTGGGGGTGTGTCTTGTGTGTCTTGTGTGTGTGTGTGTGTGTGTGTGTGTGTGTGTGTGTTTGTCCTTTGTGTTTTCTTTTCCCATTGTCTTGTTTTTTTGTCTTCCTTTACTACATGTGCATTTGCAGATTTTTCATTAATGACAAACTATTAGGGAATGTCTAGATTTCATTTGTAAAGTGCTCTAAAGTTGATATGGAATGGAGGTTCTCCCTATTTAATGTCTAAACTGCATTATTGAGCACATTATAAACAATTCCTAAATGCGTGTTTTGTTTTTAAAATTTTGTCTCACAAATGCTATATTTCAGTCTTTTAATTACACGTTGAGGTCAATTTAGACTGCACCAATTAACACGACCATAGATGGAGCATAGATAATCACCAGATTACAGAACATCGCTCCTGAGACATTAGATGACCAACGGGTGCTGAACGAATTTGTATAAATAATGAAAACAAGCGCCAAATATCTTCACTTCCGCTGTAGAAAACTGAAGCCAAAATTTATCAAACATGGTGGCTGACATCTTGCACTTGGAGTCATTTCTGTAGTGATCATAAAGTGGAGCCGTGTTATCAAACTTCTGCAGACTCATTTAAAGCCAGAATGGACCAAAAATGGCTGATGATATCTTACATTGGCATCCAAGGTCTGTGTAGTCTTGATCTTGAAGTGGAGCCATGGTATCAAACTCCATTGGACAATTTACAAGCTAGCAAATGATCACATTGTTTCCTCGTATGGGTAACATAAAACAAGTGAAGCCAGATTGTCCTAAAAATGGCTGATAACATCTTGCTTTTTCAGCTAAAGTCTGCCAAATTTAATTCTTAAAAGACACTTGGTAACAGCGAGCTAATAACCGGTTTTCCCCCATATTTCTAATGTCAAAAAATAAAGAAATAAAACAGAAGCCAGAATAGATAGAAAATGGCTGATGGCATCTTGAATTTGCAGCCAAGGTCTGTAGTAGTATTGATTGTGAAGTGAAGCCATGGAATCTAACTTCACTCATTTAATTCTTAAAAACACTTGGTAACAGCTAGCTAATAAAAACCAGTTTTCCCCTATGTGGCTAATATAAAAAATAAATAAATAAAAAAAGCAAGCCAAATGGACCAAAAATGGCAGATGACGCCTTGAATTTTCAGTCAAGGTCTGTAGTTGTATTGATCGTGAAGTGGAGCCATGGTATCTAACTCCATTGTACTCATTTAATTCTTAAAATAAACAATTTACAAGCTAGAAAATGATCACAGGGTTTCCCTGTATGGCTAATATGAAATAAGTGAAGCCAAATTGTCCCAAAAATGGCTGATCACATCTTGCTTTTGCAGCCAAAATCTGTGCAGTAGTGATACTGAATTGGAGCTGTGGTATCAAACTTCCGCAGAGTCATTAAACTCTTTAAAGACACTCGGTAACAGCGAGCGAATAACCTGTTTTCCCCATATGTCTAATGTCAAAAAATAAAGAAATAAAAGCGAAGCCAGAGTGGATAAAAAATGGCTGATGGCATCTTGTGAAGTGGAGCCATGGAAATAAACTCCATTAGACTCATTTAATTCCTAAAAAATCAATTTAAAAGCTAACAAATGATCATGTTTTCCTCCACATGACTAATATTAAAACGTGAAGCCAGATTGTTCAAAAATGGCTGATAACATCTTGATTTTGGAGCCAAAGTCTGTTCGGAAGTTATCCTAAAGTCGAGTCATGGCACTAAACTCCACTAGACTCATCCTAAAAATTAAATTAAAATTAAATTAAATTAAAAATTAAATTAAATTAAAACTCCCTAAATCCCAAAATAATTCCACTGAGACTTTTGGCTTTACTTTTTAGCTCTAAATATTGGTGTTGGTACAATGTGAATTGGCCATTAGACATCCCTCAGGTGATGTATGCCTGACATTTAATCCAGCCAAACTTCTTGAATCAACTTGAAGCTCACATTTGCATCCGCCTTTATCAGTTATACATAAATCAAGTCCCACCTTTCTTTTTTTCTGATAAACATTTTACTTGTGTCATAATTCGGAACGAAATATCTACCACAACCTCCATTCACATTGCGACTTTCATAGTCTAAATAAACCTAGAATTAGCCTTGCATTATTTCAAAAGTCACTTAGGCACTGTGGTGTTTTACAGTGAAATACTTGGGTCTTCTGGCCATGTCAAAGATCCTAAAGACACATCCGAAGTCTGTGCAGTCACACAAAGACCTGATCCTGCAATGTTTGGATGACAAAGACGAGTCCATCCGCTTGAGAGCCCTGGATCTGCTCTATGGCATGGTGTGTACAACAATCATTTGTTTACATTGCTCTGTGAAGAGCTTGTATATTAAGAGTTTACGAAAATGTGGGCAACCAGGTCTCGAAGAAGAACTTGATGGAGATTGTGAAGAAGCTCATGCTGCATGTGGACAAAGCTGAAGGCACGACTTACAGAGATGAGTTGCTCACCAAGATCATCGACATCTGCAGCCAGAGCAACTACCAGTATATCACCAACTTCGAATGGTAAGACTAAACCAAATACACACTCAGGGGCCATTCACACAGAACATGTTTTCCATTCCAATATGCTACGTTTCCATTTCTGTGTAAGCAGAGTAAGCGCACATTTGAAGGACGCACATGTCTCGGGTGTTTTGGAACACCTCGCACTTGAGCAACACTTATTTAAGATGCCATGTGAAGTTAAAAGAATTTTAACTTTCACAAGCAACACTCCTTATCAATGTGAGTTCCAAAGCATTAGAACAATCAGAAGAACTTTCAGGCGGGGCAAGTGTTGCAAGCTTTCGTTTACAGTTTTACTGTAGCAAGTTGGCATGTCAACTGTTATGTTTTCGTAACATAGCAGAGGTGGCATTAAAAAAAAAAACCTTCCCAAATGATGCATCTTGAAGGGTTTTTTTGACGCACAGAAGTGTTCTATGTGAATGGGCCCTTTTTATGTAGATTTTTAGGTTGTGCTGGACAATGTCTTTAATGTCAGTAAGCACTGTTTCTGGACTCCCTCAAACACCTCAGTTGTCATCCTGATTTTTCTTGTGGGAATGTACAATTGGGCAAAGCTCGGTTGAGTTACGCCATTCCCAAAAGGTTTCATTTCACAGGTCTAATATAATGTATACACATGCTGTTTTTTTTTCCAACTGTATTATAATCACAGACATAATCTGAACCTTGTGGACTCATGAAAGCAATGCTGCCAGATATTTAGCTTTTTGTCTGTGCACTCTTTGTGTGTCGCATACAGAAAACTGTATATCAGGAGTTTAAACTGACAAGGCTTTATAATATATGCAGATGTTTTGTTTGGTATTGTAATGCTGCGTTCACACCAGACGCAGATGAAGCGTCAAGAGTGATTTACATGTTGAGTCAATGCAAAAAAGTGAATAGACATCCTGCCGTGCGACATACGCGAATGAGGCGATTCGTTCGAATGAAGTGGTGTGAATTGTGCGTTTGTCATGCCGATTGCTCGAGTTGGAAAATCTGAACGTCAGCGGACATTCGCACCGCATAAACCAATCAGGAGCTGGCAGACAGAAGCCCCGCCCATGATGCAAATCCGCGCGTATTGTGACATGAATTTGATGGGCGAATGAAGCAAATATGATGTGCAAATGAAGCGAGTAAATTCAAAATGTTCATGCATCTAATTACAAGCGAATAGTTTATTTATGCGTAGTGCGTCTGGTGTGAACGCAGCATTAGAGTAACTGAAGCCCATGCTGTAAAGGCTCCTCCCTTTTTTAAAAAGGGGGCTAGTAGCAGAAGCTTATTTGCATTTAAGGAGAAATCAAAATGTTAAGCGCACGCTGAATTTGTATCTTGGTGTGAATCCAGTTGTGTTGCTTATTCAGAAAGGAGAAAATGGCTTGTACGCTGACATCATGAGGTGAAAACTCAGATTGTAGTGTTCACATGACTTCATTGTACCCAGAGTTCCAGAAAGTTTCATTTTCAATCTCCCGATACTATGTTTTTGTGTGGATAAACAGTCAAACCGCATCGAAAAAGGTATGGTTTTGAGAATTGCCGTGTTCTTGTGGACAGGGCCTGCATTCGAAATTGCATACTTCCATACTATATAGTACGCTAAAAACAATATGTGAGCAGAGTAGTATGTCTGAATTTATAGAATTCGAAAATCAGTATGCGAGAAGTACTATTTCCGGTGAGATTCTGAAGTGCGCATCCCATGCTCGCTGCGCCATGCCATGATGCCCCGCGAGAGAATTCATGAATAGGAGTGAAGTGACGCAACTTACGTGGGTCACGAGATCATGACAAAATGCCGGATGCAGTAAGTCCAATTTCCATTCATACTACTGACATTCATACTGTATAGAACGTACTTTTCTAACAGGCCAGTAGTCCGTTTAAATTCAAATGCACTACCTACTGAGTAGTAGGCGATTTCGGATGCAGCCAGAGTTTTGAGGACTTGCAATTCTTTCCCTATTCCACTGTCCTTCCATTGTGTCTAGACTTTTGCAAATATTAATTCTAACTGAATCAAGCATCAAACGAAGAATCAAGTTACCTTTACAATTGTCAAAAGTCAGAAAACCGCCTCTTCTGTCCTCCAGGTACATCAGTATCCTAGTAGAACTGACTCGTCTCGAGGGCACCAGGCACGGCCATCTAATCGCCTCTCAGATGCTGGATGTCGCCATTCGCGTCAAAGCCATCCGAGCCTTCGCTGTGGCTCAGATGGCCACTCTGCTGGACAACGCACACCTGCTGACTGGCAACACGCAGCGCAACGGGATCTGCGAGGTTCTCTATGCTGCAGCATGGATCTGTGGAGAGTTTGCAGAGTATGTGCGTGTGCCCTAGAAAACATTTTGATTCAAACATACAATGCCATGCTAATGTTTACCCTTTCCTCGCAGGCATCTGGAGGACCCCATGCTGACGCTAGAGGCCATGCTGAGACCCAAGGTGGCCACTCTGCCTGGTCACATCCAGGCGGTGTATGTGCAAAATGCTGCCAAGCTGTTTGCAACAGTGCTGCAGAAGCATGAAGGGGAGACGGACAGTCAGGCCGCTCAGGAGACCAGCCAGCTGCTTATCGACAGACTGCCACTGTTCGTCCAGAGTGCCAACCTAGAAGTGCAAGAGAGGGTGAGGAGAAGCAAGTGTTCAAACATCTAGTGACCTGGCGGAGCTTTAGGCATCTGAAGTGACATGATGGTGGTGTTGACGATGGGCCATTGAATTATTCGAAAATAATGCACTTTTGAGGTGGTGCTGCAGAGTGGCCATAACTATTTTTTATTAATTCAATGGGCTGGAGTCAGTTATTCAGCTTCTACTATTGTTACTACACTACTAAGTTGTATCAAGACTTTTGGCAGGTTCGTGTCCTCAAAGAGCACGTGTGTAATACTAGATTTTAACCATCTCATTTAAAGCCTTTTGTTTTGATTTGATTTTTGAGCAGAGTAGCAACATGTTAGCAGTGTCATAAAACATGTCAACAACGTAACATGCTAGCAGTGTGTTAAACATGCTAGAAAAGTACTAGCAATAAGTTAAATCATGCTAGTAACATGCTAGAAATGCCTTACAACATACTAGTAAAACCCAGTATTCAGACGATGACTTTCAGCCACTTTTTTTCTGTTTTTTAAGGCCAATTCACACTGCACAGACAAACGTCATCAAACAAGACTGTTGGAGGTTGTTGGATCAGTGTAAAAACCCTGACTGCGTCTGTTGCCATTTGTCAGAGTTTATTTTTAACTAATTGAACATGTTAAATCTGAGGTTGTTGGATCGTGAAATGTTTTAGCCGTGTAAAAGGATTTTCCAACAAACTACTACAAACTCTGACTCAAGCCGCGGTCACACTGGACTTTTCGGCCCTTAGGCTTTCATTCATACCCATGTGAATGCGTCAGACCGGAAACGCAAGCTCATGCAACAAGTTTCACAGTTCGCTGCATTGCAAAGTTTAAGCTTGATGAACTCTGACCTGCAAAATTGCATCATGTGATTGCGTGAGACCAATCGAAGATCAAAACATGATCTCTCTGGACAGAAATTTAAAATATGAACCAATCGCTCACTTTTTTTGATGTCTAATCATCTTGTTTAATCCTGCCCCTTTTCGCAGCGCTGTACGAACGAATTTTTTCATGCTCAAGCTCTAGTGTGACCGCAGCTTTAATCTGACCTGGCCACAATCTGTTGCCATGACATTAGCTATGTTTCCATTCACCTATTTTTATGCGCATTTTGCATATGCACATAAAAAAACGGCTGATGGAAACGCAAGATGCGCGTCAATGTAGAAAGTTTTGTAAGAAACAATTGTGCATAACTGAGTAGGATAAACGTTTTAATCGATGAGAAAAGATGCGCATGAACTACGAACAAATTCCAGTATGCGCATTAAAAAAAAGTCATGTGATTTTGTTATAAGAGATCATGTGATGGTAAAAATATGTGTGAATGGATAAACCAGCAGGCTGAGCACGTGCATGTCAACATTTGTCTTTGTCTTTATTTAATAAATTGCGCAAGTAATTTATTAAATAAAGAAAAGATTCACGCAACTTCTCCTACCGCAGTAATTCAGTTTTTACTGTTGATATTTGGTGCCAGTTAATCAGGAAGTGACAAATTTATTTATTTTTTGACTTGTTGGATGGAAACACTGCTTTATTTGCACGTCTTTTATGCGATATTCTAGTTTTGTGCATAAATTTAATTTGCATCTGATGGAAACATAACTAGTGAGGCAAAACCGATGCGAGTAGGTGCTGGAACAACCAGAAAGAGGAGCAGTTATTGGATCTTTGGTAAGTAACATTGATTGTTGGGATTTGGTCACGCATTTGCTCTTCCCAGTCAAAGTCTGTTTGTTGGTGTCATCGTTATTTTTCATAAATTACTAAATACAACGGCCAACGGACTTTGTTGGCGTTTGTCTGTGCAGTGTGTCTTTATTTCTCTTTACTTGTTTTCATGTGCAGTGTTTAAGGGCATATGAGTCATATCATATAGCTAGCGCAACATTAAGCGCAATGTTTTCCCCCGCAGGCATCCTGCATCCTCCAGCTGGTGAAGTACATCCAGAAGCTGCAGCAGAAGAATGTGGAGGTGGCTGAGGAAGTGACGGCCCTCTTTGCTGGAGAGCTCAACCCGGTGGCCCCCAAGGCCCAGAAGAAAGTGCCTATACCAGAAGGGTGAGTCAGTCTTGAGGGTATCTTTGCAAGAAGCATAGCTACTTTCCATTGAAAATAGTAAGCAACACTGGCTCTGAACCAGCATTTAAAGGGAAAGATGCTACAACTCTCGTCTTCCCCTGCAGTCTGGATTTGGATGCCTGGATCAATGAGCCTCCATCAGAGAGCGAATCAGAGGACGAGAAGCCCAAAGCGGTGTTCGCTAAAGAAGAACCCAAGCATTCCAGATCGAGACACACTGAGGTGGATGAGAAAGAGCTGGCCAGGGTGAGTGGACGCTGCCTTCGAGACCTTCAGGAAATGTTAAAGTGCAGTTGTCTTCATGCGTTTGTCTGATTTTAAACAGAGGAGGGAGGCAAGGAAGCAAGAACAGGCCAACAACCCATTCTACATCAAGGCTTCACCATCATCGCAGAAGGTATGACGTTGGATAATAAAAATGGGACAGGACAAAATGCATTTGCTTGTGATGAGTGCTTGTATGTTAAAACCTGATAGAATCATTTAATATTGTCAGTGTTAAAGACAACATGTTAGCAACATGCTGGCTGTAGGTTATTAAACAACATAACATGATGCAACATTTTAGAAACATTAGTAACATTCATATTAGCAGTGTGTCAATGACAACATGTTAGCTGTAGGTTAATTATTTAGCAACATTACATGATTCAACATGAAAAAACTTGTTAGAATCATTAGCAATAATGATATTAGCAGTATTTTAAAGACAACATGTTAGCAACATGCTAGCTGTAGGTTAATTATTTAACAACATAACATGATATAACATGTTAAAACGTTTTAGATACATTAGCAACATTTATATTAGCTGTGTGTTAAAGTCAACAACACGTTAGCAACATGATAGCTGTAGGTTAAATATTTAACAAAATAACATGTTAAAACATTTTATAAACAATATAAACATTCATATTTGCACTGTGTTAAAGACAACAACATGTTAGCAACATGCTAGCTGTAGGTTAATTATTTAGCAACATAACATGCAACATGTTAAAATATGTTAGAAACTTTAGCGACAATCATATTAGCAGTGTGTTAAAGAAAACATGTTAGCAACATGCTAGCGTTAAGTTAATTATATAGCAACATAACATGATGTAACATTAAAACATTTTAGAAACATTATCAACATTCATATTTGCACAGTGTTAAAGACAACAACATGTTAGCAACATGCTAGCTGTAGGTTAATTATTTAGCAACATAACATGCAACATGTTAAAATATTTTAGAAACTTTAGCGACAATCGTATTAGCAGTGTGTTAAAGAAAACATATTAGCAACATGCTAGCGTTAATTATTTAACAACATAACATGATATAACATGTTAAAACGTTTTAGAAACATTAGCAACATTTATATTAGCTGTGTGTTAAAGTCAATAACATGTTAGCAACCTGATAGCTGTAGGTTAAATATTTAACAACATAACATGATATAACATGTTAAAACAATTTAGAAACATTAGCAACATTTATATTAGCTGTGTGTTAAAGACAACAACATGTTAGCAACATGCTAACAGCAAGTAATGCAACAAGTTTAAGCATGTTGGATATGTATTAATTTTAGAAACGTGTGAGCAGTGTGTTTATTCATATTAGTAATGTGATAAATTTGGTAATAAGACATGCTAGCAGTGCGTTTAAAAAACAGAATTTTGCAGCTTATTTATGCATGCTAGATACGTGGAAAGATATTAACAAGCTAGCATTTGTGTTAAAACAAGCTTAGATTGTACAATTAAAATTCTAGAAACGTGTAAACCATGTGATAAACATGCAAAAAATTGTGTTAGCAATTTGTTTAGAAGGTAAACCAAGTAGAAACAATGTTGTTAACTAAGCTCACCATAGTAACAACATGCTGCAGAATCATAAGATGTGTTAAGATGAGTAAGAAATATGTAAAAGCAAATCAGCAGTGTGGTAGGACATATTAGCAATGATGTAGCATGTTAGCAATATGTTAAAGACTACAACATTGTAGTAACATGTTAGCAATGTGAAAACCAATGCTCTGCAAATAAGTTCAGTCATGCTAGCAAAGTGATCAGAACATGTTGCAGCGTTTTAAGGGTTGCCAGGTCCCTATCACAACATGTAAGTGACACACTAGCATTGTGTTAAATATTAGCATTGTTTGGAACATTAGCATTTCTTGAAAATTTCTATAAGCATGCAAATAATGTTCAATCATTTTAACATGATAAATGTGCACTAAACTTAAATCTAGCGAGCAAAAAGACCTCATGTGAACATATTAACATATTAATAAAAACTCTTTACTGACAGTTAGTTATTTATTGCTAGCAACATGGTAGCAAAACCTGCTGCCAAATGTTAACAGCATGTTTAGGCTTGCTAAAAACTTCAAATCATGTTAGCAGCGTGATGAGGCTTGCTAGCAACATTGTGCTAATTTGTTAGCATTTTAATAATCAAAAATATAAAGAAAATAAAAAAATGAATCTACATTTTGTCAATATTTTGCTAACGCTATTGACATTCAATCTTGTTGCAGGTTTATGATGCACCAGGAGTTGAACACATCCCAGTGGTGCAGATTGACCTTAGTGTGCCTCTCAAAGTCCCAGGTGAGCAAAATGATTTAGTAAAATCCACTATAAGGGAACGGATAATAAAACAATAATAATAATCAACATAATCATAATTGTGTTGTGTTTATTCCAGGGATGCCCATGTCTGACCAGTATGTGAAGCTGGAGGAGGAGCGCCGGCAGAAGGAAAAGGCAGACAAGAAGAAGAAGGAGAAGAAGAAAAAGAGGGAGAAGCGAGGGAAAGAGAGGAAGGGGGATTCTGGTCCCGAGAGCGAGGAGGACATCACACCTGCTCACCATGTGGACATAGTCACAGAGGAAATGCCAGAGGTGGACTGCTGTTATTTTACACACATTTTACACTCATGATGCACTACATAAGTATGTGGAAGAGTTATAGTACAAAAAATGTATATGTTTTTAGGTTTTAAGGAAGCAGATCTATGCAAATGCTTTAGGACCCCCAAAATGCACAATATCTTTATTTACTTATATTTATTTCTTTAGAAATAACATTGTAGAATAAAGATTATAATGTTTTATGTTTGTTTGTTTGTTTGTTTGATTTTTACGGTTGTTATTAAGATATATGTTAAACGTTTTATTATTTATTTTTTGGGGGGTGGGGTGGGGGGGGGGTCATTTCGGACCAATGTTTGTATAGATAAGATTTACCTGTAAAAAAAAAACAACAACAACATTTTTTTTATATATCTACTAAATACAAACAAGTGAAATACATTTTTTTAAATATTTGACCCCATTGCAACGTGAATTATTTTTCCCATTTTTTCTGTAAGGGAAATCTCTATACAAGTCAAATTAATTAATTACTTTTATAATTATTTGTAATATTTATTATGTTCAAATTTTATGCTCGCATGAATTTACTATGTGTTAAAAATAATAATAATAACATAGTTAATGCAGTAATAGCATGGTAAATTCAAATCATTGAACTTTTATTCATTAATAATTCAGATGAATTCATGTTTTGAATTCATGAAGTTATCAATGTTTTAGACAATAATAAAGCTTAAGATCTATACAGTACAGATTTTGAATGCTTTTATTGACGAAACTATGTGCAATAACATTGCTGTGTCTCTGTTCCCAGAATGCCTTACCGAGTGATGATGACGATAAAGATCCCAATGACCCTCATAAAGCTCTGGACATCGATCTGGACAAGTATGTACAACATTGTCGTCTCTGATTTGCTCTACATGAAGTGAGGCACTGAAATGATCATTGAATTTTATTCATTCACCGACACTTAATTTAAGGCTTTATATTTTACCGTTACATTTAATAATTATTTTTTCTTCCAAAATTCGACCCCAATTTTTAATTTAATATTTTGTTTACAGAAATTCCATTGCATTACTAGCTACGCTTGTTAAATTCCTAATGTCCTTTCAGACCAAAAACAATAACTGTAAAACCTATTGTAGGTGTGTATAATTAGATCATTGGTTCTGACGCGTTTGTTCCTTGAACAGTTCGATAATAAATTGAAATGTCCATACCTTCAAAATAAAGATGGATATTTCAATCCTTTTATTGTCCATTTCGTCAAAAGTAAATGTCGAAACAAGCATAAACCCATTCTCAAGTCTACCATGGTCAAAGTTTGTTTGACCTTCTTCTACGACCCCAGGTCATCGCTAGTAGAGCATAAATACATTATACACCCTCTAGTTGTATGAAAGATTACAACCAAAAAAATGGCTCCTACAACTACTGTATATTAGCATCAACATAAGATAACGCTCTGTTCATTATAAGTGTGCGCTGAAGTTTTGTCATCCGCCACTTTAAATGCTCAAGGCTGTTAGAGCAGGATGGATTTTGATTGGCTGTCTGTGTTTCAAGTTAGAATGGTTGTCGTCATTCCTCTTTTACCACAATTGAAGTAAAGTTTTGAAACAATTTTTGTAGTTTTGAATTTTATTTTTTGATGTTTAGAACAATTTTTAAACCATCTTTATCATTAGAGTTGCCGACATTAGTGTGAAAGGCCTCCATATCAGGAAATTCTCCATAACTTTAGTCTCGTTGTTTGGTCGGTCACACTCTGTTACACAGAGAACATTAAATTGCACTTAATGTTCACTATCATCATCCTTTTTTCCTCCAGTTATTGTTTTCAATTTCATGCTTCCTGCCGCTGTCTTCCATTGAAAGGCCTTTAGCAGCCGCTGATTGATGATTTGGGGATCTCCAGTTGTCCCGTATCTCCTCCACTCACTCACGCACACTACTTTCTTTTTCTTCTGCCTTTTTCCATCTCTTTCTCCCATGCACGCACTCATCTGCCCTCCTGAAAGTCTGCTCTCTGGTGCTGGATCGCGGTGAGTACTTCCTGTGGTCATGTGAACCAGTGGAAATCAGCTGGCCAATTATCGGCACCCGTTACTCCTGTTTTCCTGGCAATCGCAGTATGTCGCTGCTGAACCGCACAACATGTAGCGAAGAATATGCTATGCATGAATGGTCAGCTGCGATTTGGGGTTTTTGGCTGGAACTCAAATACTTCTGTTCAAAAGTTCGGAGTCAGTATGATTTTTTTTATATTATAACATTTTCGGTGTTAGCCAGTTGTGTTTTTAATTTAGAAAACAGCAATATCATGCAATCTTATTGCAATTTACATGCATATTTAAATAGAAAATCGTTTATCTTCTGTTGTCTCATGATCCTTCATCTTATTATCAGTGTTAAAAACAGATGTTTAATGTTTAATTTAAACTGTGATCTATTTTACGTACTCATAAACTATTACTGAATAATTACTTTTGTAACCTTATACATGCCACTTTTGATCATTTTAATGGATCGTCTGTTTTAGAGTATTATTGTTTTTTCAATAAAGTAAATAATAAATCGTACTGATGCCAAATATTTGAGCAGTAGTGTATTACCTGCCGGTATTGACAGCCTTGCCTTGCTTGGGTTTTTCTCCTGAAACTCATTAGCGAGGATTTTCAATCCTTCAGTTGTTTGCAGCTTTGTTGTACAGGGACGTTTTACTGCTTTTAAAGGCCTCTTTACAGTAAATCTGAATTTCTGCTACAAACCACATACACCACTAGATATAAAAAAATCCCAATTGAAAATATAGCACCTTAATTATTTATTTGTTTGTTTATTTATTTTTGCTTTTTAAATTGTGTTTGTTTGGCAAAAATTATCAGAAGGGGAAAAAGTAAAAAAGCTATGCTGCGCTGCTCTGCCCAGTGACTATACAGTGTAAGCAGCTTTCACACCAAACATGGAAAGCACTGTGCTATGAAACCCATTCATTTCAATGGCGTAATTTGTTGTTGCAAGAACCAAAGCGCAAGAGCAGCGGAGTTTACAGTCAAGTAGCTTGCGTGCACCATGAAGTCAATATACAAAATATTACACCATATAGATATTCCACTTATGTACACGTATAGTTATTTATGCATAAACCGCACATGCTCATCAGAAAAGTTCAATTTAAAAGCACCAACAGGACATTTCTATGTGGTATACTTATTCCTGCTGCTTGCACTACTAACCTGTCGAAAATGTAAAAACTAACTATGCTGCGCCGCTTTGCCCAGTGACTGCACAGTCTAAGCAGCTTTAACACCAGTCACGGAAAGCACTGCGCTATGAAACCCCTTCAATTCAATGGTCTAATTTGTTGCTGCAGTGAACAAAGCGCAAGAGCAGCAAAGTGCACAGTCAAGTAGCTTGCGTGCACCATGCAGTCAATATACAAAATATTACGCTGTGTAGATATTCCGCTCATGTACATGAATAGTTATTTATGCATGAAATCCACATGCTCATCAGAAAAGTTAATACTCAATACTTATTCCTGCTGCTTGCACTACTGACCTGTCGAGGAAACACTTCTAAATTGACAGCTTTCAATATAATATGTTTATTTTATTGTCTTGTGTTTTTATTGGGAAGTTAAGTTAAATGGACTTTTTTCGTTTTTGACTTAGGTGGATCTGTCGGTTTTTGCTCATATTTCTCAGATTCATTTAAATCAGTTTCCCAAGATTTGTTTTTGTTTTGTCTGTATTTTTTGGTATTTTGTTTTATATTATTATTATTATTATTATTATTTAAAAAACTACTTAGTGACTGATTTAAAATCATTTTATTTCAATCTGGGTTTCTTTGTTTTATTAAACAATGTTCAGATTAAAATATTTGGTTTCATTTAAAAAAATTTTTGTTTGTTTTTATTCATTTTAGCTTTGTTACATTTTTATTTATTTAGATTTCTTTGTTCTTTCTGTTAAATTTCTGTTAAATGATTTTCGGTTAAATCATTTGGTTTTAAGTTTTTTTTTTTTGTGAAATTTCTGTTTTGTTTCATTTTATTTGGTTACTTTTGACTTTCAACCTAAAATCGCAAACAATTATCAAATTATCAAAGCCAACACAATTTTTGTTTGTTGTAGTGTTCTGTGGCAGTTTGTCCCATCAGACTTGTTGTGAACAGGCCTTTGAACCTTTAACCCGTATGTTTTTTTTATAACCTGTAGCCTTTCCAAGCTACCTTGTGACCCGCTCTTGCTTCCATGTCTATTTTCTCTTTACCGCCATCTAATATATTTTTCTCTTTTATTCCAGGCCACTTGCAGACAGCGAGAAGCTTCCGGTGAGGACCCACCGTCCAGAGGTGCTGAAGAGCCCTGCGGAGGACAGAGACGATGACACTGTCCCACAGGAGACCAAGAAGAAGAGCAGCAAGGACAAGAAGGAGAAGAAGAAAGACAAGGAGAAGGACAGAAAGGTCATATTGTTTGGAAATATGAACCAAATCACTGTAATTGAGCAATTTGAGCGAGTTTTAAATGTAAAAATGAGACAGAAATATGTGTTGATTTGTGTTTATTTTCTTGCACACACATCTGAATGAAGTTGTTGAAGCTTTTGACATTAGAAACAAAGGTTTTTACTGAGGGGATCTCCTTTTATCACTCCATAATTCCGAAAATACTGTGAACAGACCAAAAAAATTCACAATTTTTATAGTATAAAGTATAGTATAAGTTTAAAGTATAAGTGTGCGTGCGTGCGTATATATATATATATATATATATATATATATATATATATATATATATATATATATATATATATATATATATATATATATATATATATATATATATATTTATTTATTTATTTATTTATTTATTTATATATATATATATATATATTTATTATTTATTATTTATTATTTATATATATATATATATATATATATATATATATATATATATATATATATATATATATTTATATATATATATATATATATATATATATATATATATATATATATATATAATGTAAGCTCTATAGGCAAATCATTTATGAAAAAATCCTTCTGTAAAAATCTTTAGAATACAGAACTGGATAAAAAGCTTGATGTGGTTAAGTGGAGATTTATGACTTATGATTTATGTACGATAAAAATATCTGCTGTAATTGAACTCTGCAACAAAATAAATGTAAAAACGAAATATTTTCATTACATTAATTTGAAAAAAGTACTTAATAAAACCCCTCAAAATATCAAGATTCATGTGCGTGTATCGACTTAATATTCATGTGTCTGGTGGTTTGGATGTTTTGCAGAGGAGCAAAGAGGATAAGAAAAAAAAGAAGAAGCACAAAGACGTGGAGGAGGATCTTCCCGAGTCCCTTCCTGAGGAAGTCGCCCAATCAGAGGAGACCAAAGAGGTGGCTGCTCCGCCCACATCTGCTGACGTATGATTTGGTTTTGCACTAATTGTTACAAAAGCTTGTCTTATGCTGGCTTCACACCAAACGCGGGATTAAGTATTCAAGTGAGTAAATTACATCCAAAGTCAATGTAAATCTGCAAATAGAGGAAAGTATCACCATGCTTTGAAAATTATGCAGATTATTTGATGCGTTATCCACAATATGTACAGTATTTGCCTAAATTGTCATGTCTAGCGTGAAAATTCGCTACTAAATAATTGTTCAATTGAAAAATTTGAGTTAGGAGAAACATCCTGTGAGTAAACTGGAGTGAGTGATGTTTGGTGTGAACCCAGCGTTTTTCCCCCCTCATCACTAACATTTGCTGTTGGCTTTATTTATACTGCTTTGAAATATTCCATTACTTTGTTGAAACCTTAATTTGGACATCATTTTACTATGTACAGCTTAAGTTAACAATAAAAGAAACAAGAGGGATTTATTTTTAGTGGCAACCTGCCTGCCATTTAGGGGCTGTTTAATATATTAGACTGTTGTTCATTTAATCTCTTTATGCTTTTTAAACTGATTCATTAGTTAGCTTTTTTATATATCAATTTAAATGTCTCGTTCACATGCGTTTTAATTAATTAAATTATTAAGAATTATATTGATTTGATATAAATATGAAAATGTGCCCAAAAAGGTAATGCCGAGTTCAGACTGCACAATTTTCATAGTCGTGTCACAGATGTTTTCACACTGCATGACTATCTGGGCTAGAGGTTTGTCTGTGCTTTGTTTACACTGCAAGATGGATCGGCGACAGGAGGTTTCACACTGCATGACTTTAAAATTAGAAAGTATCGCCGACAACATGTCACGATCTGCAAACTACTTCTCGCAACCAAACACACGCGAGAAGTGACATGGAAACAAAGCAAGGTCATGAAGTATATCTTTTGTTATTAACTACACAATGAAAAAGACGCCTTTAGTGGGGTTAAAAATGTACTTATTTTGCTCACCTGGAATTAGCAATTTCTCCTCAACTTTTTTTTCTTTTTCGACCCGGTTGTGGTATTGCTCAGATGACACGTCAGACTAACACAGGAGCTCCTGCCAAATTTATACTAGTTTTTTTGTGTCCAAATAAACTGAAAATAAGCGATTGTAACTTCTCCCCCAACATCCTGCTAGCCTGCAGATACCCATACTAGTGGATGCTGCCCTCTCATTGGCTGTAGGTCAGGGCTATTCATTTGGTGGCCCAACTTGGCCCCCTGAGTCGATTTGTTCCGGCCCTCTAAAGAGTGTGACCAAGACATCAAAAATAAATTTAGTTCAGTCAAACGCCCGCTATAGTTATAAAGTGACCGTATGTCTGTTCAATACAGCACGAGCTGCAGTTGAA
>NC_079456.1:22486153-22512179 GCF_903798145.1 Danio aesculapii | reverse complement strand
CAAATATTTAACCAAACTGTTGAGTTGTTAATATAACCCGATTAAGGTTAAAAATAAGCACAAGCACCAAATATTTTTAACTCAACCATTGTTTTTTAGAGTGTAGTAAGTAGAAGAAACTGTTATGAAATCCTTTTCCAAGTTTAATAAACCCTAACTTGACTTATTTTCAGATAGCCTACAGTATCTTATATATCCACTTAGCTATATGTGAAACCATAACCTTTAAATCAAACAAACGCCTTGTTTTTTTAGCTTAGCATTCATTCCTGATGTTTACTGCGTTCGGCGTCGCTGAATCGATACATCTCCAATCGGAAGAGCATCGTTTCCTCTGATTGGCTCGTGGAGGCGCGCGCGTCTGCAGCAGGAGTATATAAGCGCAACAGGCGACCTGCGGATCTGAACCTCTCTCACCGCAGCCTGAGGGAAACACAGCACACACACTCACTCACTAATGAACACTGAAGTGCCTGAGAACGAGTGAGGATTCCCTAAAAGTGGAGACAAAAACATCGAAACAACAGGTTTGAAAGTTTACTTTACTTCAACTGAATTGTGATAAACGAATTGTTTGGGTTTGGATTGATTTGTACGATGTACTTCATCAAAAACAATGCATTTAGACATTTAAAAAGCTTTCTTATTGAATCTCTCATGATAAGCTGTTGTTTTGTTTTCCAGTTGTGTGAAAGACACATTAAGATGTATTTACTCTTTTTTTTGGTTGGTTAGTTATGCTTTAACCAGTCAAAATATACATTCAAAATGCATTTACTGTTTTTTTTTTTTTTTTTTGTGGGTTCAGTTTACCTTTAATCTAGTTTCCCACTTTTTTTTGCATGCAAAAGCTAGTGTGGATGTTACATATGAAGAAAAGATCTGATTCAGTTCAGATAAAACAATTTTTAACAAATTCTATAAATTAGCTATCAAATAGCATGTTTTTTTGTTAGATAGTGAGTGTCAGTTGTCAGGAAAGTTGATTTCTGAATCAGAGAGACCATTGGTGTGTTCTGTGCAACCTGTTGCTGTTCATGTGAACTGTGAGTTTGGATGTTCATCAACTCTGTATCAAATAAATAGTTTGGTCTAACAGTTTATCATGGCCAAACATTTTTTTGAAAGACTGGAAATGTTAGTAAATTATCGTTTTGATCCCGCAGTACACCGAACTATAAATAGTGATTATTTCACATATTTTACTCCTGCAGTAAACGTCTCTCTAGAGGCTAATGAGGTGATGATTATAATCAGGCATGTTGCATAAGGACAAAATGTCCAGAGACTGTGAACTTCAGGACCAGGACTGAAAATCAAAAAGAACAAAAATATCTCTAAAAAATTGTCATCCATCTGCATCTTTCTAAAAAAAAATGGTGTAACATTATAAAGTTAGCAAATGTTATCTAATAGATAATTAAAAGAATGTGTTGTTTCCCTTGTAAAATAAATTTCTAGAGTCTAAAGTTTTAAAGTCATATATCATTTGTGAAAAAAAAAAAAGTCAGTTTATAAACTGTAAATGTTTTGTGTGCAATAGTTTTATTGTTGTCAAGAATAATGCTCATATGGAAATTAAGTACCTTGCAGCTTGAACCTATCACAAAGAACAAAACATTTAGATAATCTATTTTCACCAATCATTTAATAGATGTTCGAAAACAATGTCGGAACAATTTTCACCTGCCGAGACACCCATAGCAACAGAAGGCTTCTTAAAGGGATAGTTCACACTAAAAACTTGTTTAAAATCCTTTTGAATTTCTTTCTTCTGTGAAGAAAGATTTTGAAGAATGCAGGTAGCTGGGACCAATAAACTCTCATAAAAAGTTTTTTACTACTATGTAAGTAAATGGGTGCCAGCGACCAACATACTTAAGAATATCATCTTTTTGTGTACAACAAGAGAAAGAAACCCATAAAGGTTTAAAACCACATGAGGGAGAGTAAATGATGATGTTAATTTTCACTTTTGGGTCAACCATCCATTTAATCATTTTTCATTGCTATGGACAGAAAAGTATGACAAACATTTTCCAAACCCTTTATATTCACCTAAAGTTAAATGTTTTCCTTTGTAAAACAACTTGAGGTGACAATTTAAGGTAAATTTTATACTTTCCCAGAAAATTACTGTATAATTGACCCTGCAACTTTAACTGGGACACATGTTAATGATATAATGTTATATTATGGTAAACCGTAAGGTATTATTAGTTGTGAGGCTCACTGTTGAATGTTCTGCTGCATGTGCTTACAGGCAACCGTGCATCACCCAGTGGGTTAAGCCCAAACGGATCATGTGGGTTCTGGAGAAGATCCGGGACTCAGTCGAAACAAATGTGCTCCGACAAGGAGAGGCGGGTGAAAAAGGGAAGGCTCCTGTTTATAGCAACGTCCTCACACCAGATAAGATCCCAGATTTCTTCATCCCCCCAAGCTTGTAAGCTGCCCGCCAGAGCCCGAAGCTTCTGACGTTAAACCCAAAGAGAGTCTGAAACCCTCGACGTCTGAACAGACCATCAGCAACAAAAAGATCAGCAGCCCTCGTAGTCCTCGATTGGTCAGCAAGTTAGCAGGAGACACCAAGAACTTACTGAGGGCGGCGAACCGCCACATCATTCAAATTGAGAGCGCGGATGATGTTGTAGCAGGTGACACCAATGCCGACCCTCAATCCCAATCTGCCATGTCACTTCCTTACATTCCAAAAACTCAGACTTCTTATGGCTTTGCTACATTGATGGAGAGTCCCCATACACGGCGGAAAGAGTCCCTCTTTCACTGTGACCACACAAGCCCAGTAACATCACCCAACACACAACGCAAGTCCCAAAGCAAGAGCCCCAATGAAGGGAACCACCTCAACCCTCCGGACTTTAACAC
Organism: Danio aesculapii; assembly: GCF_903798145.1. Taxonomy (NCBI): domain Eukaryota; kingdom Metazoa; phylum Chordata; class Actinopteri; order Cypriniformes; family Danionidae; genus Danio; species Danio aesculapii. Next base: position 22,509,290 of record NC_079456.1, on the reverse strand, counting down.
CTCACATATAAACCCCTACCGATACTTCAGTGGGGCGAGAGCGACACTTGTTCCTCAGCAGAGTCCTCTCCATTCAGTTCTCCGTTGCTCTCCCGATCCGCCTCTTTACTGAAGATCTTTACCCACGAAACTCAAGCCAAGGTCGCAAAAGGAAAGCGGACATTTGCCAGGCATAGTTCCTTGTCTACGGATGAGTGCAGCTCAGCAGAGCCAAGCCCTAATGTTCCAAGACGGAGTCACTGTTCGTCCTTGCAAGCCGGCGGAGCTCTGGACCATCTTCATGGCGGGGACCGCCAACAAAAGGAGCACACCATCAACATGCATAAAGGAGGCACGGTGCGACTTTGTGCAGACTACGACGCTGGAACGGCCCGCTTGCGAATCCGCATTATAGCAGCTGAGGACTTGTACGAACCCATGTTTGACATTAAGAGCATCAACTGTTGCGTGTCGCTCTACCTTAATCCAGGCAAGTTGCAGAAGCAGAGGAGCACGATAATCAAGAACAGCCGCAATCCCGTCTTCAACGAGGACTTCTTTTTGATTCGGTGACTTCGGTCAGGTTAAGAACCTTGCATTGAAGATCAAGGTTGTGAATAAAGGCACTAGCCTGAAAAGAGACATGCTGCTAGGTGAACGAGAGGTCCCTTTGTGTAAGCTCTTGTCTGGATTCTAGGCCTTCAGAATGGAACTCTGCCTTCAAAGGTGGAATAAGGTCTTCTGTACTAACATTTGCTTTGTTGTCCTTTCATGTAACCTGATGTGGTGGTTGAGTTAGTATTTAAAAGTAACAAGCAACCACCACCTGCTCGAGATCAAGGTATTAGCATAGCCTGTAAATATCTAAAAGTCTTTTGTAGGTCGCCTTCTGTATTTTGATTGTGCAACTCATTTTAGCCTAATTAAAACCAAGCATTTACCTATTTGATTGTAAAGACTGTTTCCACCGAGCCGAAGACCTTTGAAGCTACACAATGGCCTTCTGTGCTAATGTTAGCTTTGATCCTGGATGCATCTGCTGGCTAATTTGGAGGATGAATAACCAGACTAAACAATGTTTTGTCGTGTGTCGACGTCATGTTGGCGTAAACTTGTAAATGCGATGACGTATTCTTGCAACACCCTGCAGAATGTCATTTGGTGAAACCCAGAAGCCTTACTAAGGAGCGTTCTTTTGCATGTTTATGTTTGCTCAGATTGGATTATTGTTTGGTTCAGCGTCATTATCTGTTTCTGTTTGTTGGATATCAATATAACGAGTGCTCTGGATTGCACTTTTTTTGAAACAGGGTCTTTCTTTGAAAGTCTTTCCATGCACACTACTTACCCAGAGTAGAGGCACCGAGTGTACTCGCATTTGTGTTGTATTAAGATTAAATGCCAATCCATGCCATTTCATCTTCAGCAAGGTAAAATTCATACACAAAGGAAAGCATGTGTCATTATGCAAATGAGTGAGCTGATGTGCTCATTCAATGGAATGATTTAGAAAAGTGGTTGAAATATGACACAAATAAGATTAGTAGCAGATGAATGCATTGAACTTTCATTTCCGATGTGAGATGTTGTTATTTTTATGATAAAATCAGACTATTAACTCATTGAAAGGACAATCTCCTTTGATGATTCATATTAAATTGTACAAATTTAGTAACCCTTATTTCACTTCATAGATAAAGCGCAGAAAAGTCATCTTTGAGGTAATGAGGCAGCTATAGTGCTCATTATAATGCTAAAAAAACATCAAAAATGGCCCCATTGAAACTAGCTAATGGCTGGTTGGTTACACAGGGAATGGACAAGAACATTTCTATATTTGTGATCTGTGGATTGTGCAGTAATTATCTGAGTGCAAAAAGCACATGTATCTTTCCATTTATGTTCAAGTGTATGATTAATTTCCTAAACCACTCGAATGCTGGAGTCTTCCTGTTTTAACAGGCGTATTTTGCAAATTGAAAAAGTGCCAATCCTGTGTACTTGATGTAGAAGTGAACTGTTCACCTGCCGTTTGGTGTGTATCCTTCATAGTGGATCCCGTCAACTCTGGTAGTTTGTAATTTGTGTGCATGGATAATATTTTCACTGTGGTAATCAACTTGTAATATAAACTATTTTTTTGCAGGTGTTTGATGGAAATTTCGGTGTACTTTCTTCTGCACCCCTGCATGGATGTTCATCTGTTGTACTTGTATATTAGATGGACAAGTGGGGGTTAATTTTTGTAAGTTTGCAACCATAAAAAACATAATAATAAAAAATTGTGGCCATTTTGCTTTTTAAATTAATGTTCTCTTATCAATTTTAGAGGTGTATTTTGAGTACCAGTGAATGTGGCAGCAAAGAATTTTAGCTATTATTATTTACCAAATGACTTCAGATTATGTTTCATGTGTGAATAATTTCATGAAAAAAAGTTTTATTTGACTACAGTAATTTTTTGATTGTTTAGTTTTAATTCCAATCAATCCCAATCACAAAGATGTACCAAAACAATCTAAAATGTTGTGTTATGCATGCCGGGCCAGTAGGTGGCAACGTTACTTTGTAAAGAAACACTATGTGCCTGCGCACATACGGTCCTGTATCCTGCCATTGTTATTTTTGTTAACAAGTTAAAAAGAAAAACACTAACAATCTGAAAAAACATCATAATTTTGACAACACACGAGCGTGCAAATTCTCACAGCACATGCAAATACAGAAACATGCTGCAAGTTAATAAAACACATGATGTTTTAAAAGTAACTCTTGCTAACATGACATTAAAATAATCATTTATATTTAACTTTGTGCAGTTGGAAAGATTATTAGGGTTAAAACTATAAAACAAAAAGGAATCGTATGACCAGGAAGTTAAACAAAAAACCTCTCCTCTCAGATCTGCGATATAACATTGCGATTCTAAACCGGAAGTAGCTGCATTGTAAAAAAATATATATATATTTTACATTTTTTTCTCCAGCTGCTAGGCGTAATATATCGGCCATTGAATTACAGAAATGTTCCGTAAAAAAGTACATGAAAAATTGCAGAAATTTAACGGAAATTTAAATTTAAGGAAATTTCTGTAATTTAACATCCGTTATTTTACGGTAAACTTCTTTAATTTAACAGCCGTTATTTTATGTTTTTTTCCAGCACCCCAGCTGTCAGAAAATACATAAAAATAATGGAATTTTATTACAGTGTGGGTTCATCACTTTTGGGGATCCCCAACACATTTTCACTGTGGTCTGCTGTTTGTAGTGTGTTTCGGTATTTGTGTGTGCTGCGGGAATTTGCATGCCTGTGTTGTTAAATTGATGATGTTTTTTTTTTTTTTGCACTTGTTTTCTAAATTTGCAGCACATTTTAGCTCTCTAAGCCACCATACTATAGACTAAACATTGTAGCGGTTTGCTGAATACATCACAGTATTATTTTCAAAAACTCTTTCTAAAGTTAGCATTTCACCACTTCACAACTCAGTTGTTCCATAATTAAATGGGCAAAATGTGTACAATAGAAAAAGATTTGTAAAAACATTGTGTCATTTGTTTCATAGTTGAATATCACTGCAGAATGGTAAAATAAATATATGATGCATTTTCAAACTGTATTTCTGTGGTTATGCAAAGAACACTTAAAAATTGAAGATTTTTTTGCAAAATAAAAAGTTATGCGGTACATGTAGCTTTTCATATAATATACAGCCAATAAAATTGATAAAAATGACATTTTAACTTAATTTAATTTCAAAAGAACATTTTGTCATCTTTTTTAAAATGTCTCTGGAAATTTCCCAGTACTGGGTTGCGGCTGCGGCTGGAGGGGCATCCACTGCGTTAAACAAATGTCAGAATTGTTGGTTGTTCATTACACTGTGGCGACCTATATATATAGAGACTAAGTCGAAGGAAAATGAATAAATAATGAATCTCTGGAAATTCTAGATGTCATTTGATTATAAATTGTTAACAAAAACTCATAGAACTCTTACATGCCATAGCAATTAGATATGTTTCTGCAACTTTTCCTCTGTCCCCTAAAAAGAATGTGACCGCTATGCTATGAGGAGACAAAGTTTAATGTGGTACATGTCTGCGGTCACCAAGGGAAACCTTTCCAGAAGTTTCGTGTCCTTCTAGAAAGGTTTCCGAGCACACAGAAATGTTCAAAAGGGGCTGAAAAGAACAGACATCTCTTTCTGGTAAACAGATAACAGCAGAGGGTCATCTGTCTCCGCTGTCCGCCGGGTCTTCACCTCATTAGGCCAGAGAGAAAAAAACGAGCTAAAGCAGAAGAGCAGAAAGAAAGAAAGAAAAAAGAAAGAAAGAGAACTGGAGCACACCTGTTTTTCCAAATGAAGCATCCATAGTTTCACCTCTGTATTTCTAAGCTTGTCTCTATGGCGGCCATGCTATTTCTACCACTTTCCTTTACAGTTCTATATATATATATATATATATATATATATTATATATATATAATATATATATATATATATATATATATATATATATATATATAACACACAGCCAGCCATAGCCTACTATTAAACATTATCGCCATATTTGACTTCAGGCGACGTCATATCCGTTCGCTGTATCGCGTCATGTCAAATTTGAATGAAACGTTAGATATATTTCGTTCGTTACGAACGTAACGGACGCTATTTTGCACTGTCATGTAATTATTATACAATGATTTAAGCTAATATTACTTTTTATTTGGCTACTAATCAGGCTTTAATGCTACTGATGAAGTGGATGTTTGTGGGTTCCCTTTCTGTGACGGAATAGATACAGGTAACAGGTAATCAATTTCAGTTATGTCCGCTTATTTATTTGGTAAAACATGGCTGTTAATAATGTACGTCCTCCGATATAATGATCGATAAATATGGTGCCATGAGGTAAAATCATGTTTACTAATATTAATATTCGTAACAGGAAAACATTTTGTGAAATAATGAATGTAAAACCTCAACGTCTAACTGATGGGCATGTGTCGGTTAATCTTGATAAAACGTCTCAGAAGACACCGTTTCATTTGTCACAAGAAATGGCACATTATTCAGGGGGCAGATAAGTTCCTCGCGGTTTGTTTTGTGATTAAGAGCCCTTCAGTCCTTATCAACATGGTGATTTGTTCAAGACTCTTTCGTGACATTAAAGCCGTCTTTGTGTAGGATTACAGTCGCTACAGCCTTTCTGACATGATGTTCTTTGAAAATGCCCTCTCACACAGTTCAGAAATTGATTTTGTTTTTGTATTATATTGGAAGCTGAGGGTAATATATGTTGCAGCATGAACTCTTTGACATCTGCTGGAATTAGTTTTTCACTTGGTTCCTAATGGAACAGATTTATCCTGTCTGAAATCAGTACTTTTCTGAATATCATTGATTCATTCCACAAAATCGGTGCCCTTTGTTTCACTAAGATATAACAGCATTTAAATGATAAACAACCAATTCATTTGTCATTTCAAAACAAAACAATGATATGTATTTTTCTTTAATATTACATCAAATTAAAGTCAAATAAATATGATTTAAAATTGCATTTATGCTGATGTTTTCAGGCAGTTTTGGCCTGTCTCTTGCTATCATTTTTCCTTTTCAGCAGGAATAATTCAGTTTTATTTAGTGTTGCCTTATTCTTAACCTACATTAGCTTAAGTCTACATTGATTTCATAAAATATAAATTATTGTATCACTGTTCCCTGATTTCATACCAAGCCTGTTACCCTCACCTAAACACCTCTTTTCTTTTCTTTTCTTTTTTTTTTTTTTTTTTTTTATTATGTAAAACTTGTAAAACTTGAGTAAGGATTTTTTTTTTATTTTTTTTTTTATGCATTAGTAATTTACAAATACAGAAAAACAGGCAACAAACAAAAATTCCAAAGATAATTAAAATAAAAAAATAATAATAAAAAATAACAAACAAAAACAAGGAAGACATTCAAAGGACACCAAAAACAGATTTGTTATAACTTACAATAGACAGAGCTTTTACATTTTTCACAGCTTTGAAAGATTTCATTAACAGAATAAATTTGTTGACAAAAACCTTGTATAAAGGAGGAGATATTGAAAGTCTACATATGAGGATAAAGAATTTGCTGTTACCTAAACAAACCTGCAAAATAATGGTACATCTTAATAACATCACTTCCAGTAAGTTTTTGAGGATTTATATGGTTTGACATCATGCAGTATCATAATTACCATTGTTAAGTGTAAATATAAACATTTATTTGACTTAATATAATTAATATCAAAGAAATAACTTTCAAAGTGTGCCACATGTGCTTTTGAATTGAACATAACAGCTAGCAGTTAGCAAAATACCTTGAAATGGTCAAACATGGTAAAGTAGGATAGAGCTGCGGATACGGACATCAATATAGCATCATTTTTGTGACACTGTACAACAATAACATCTTTATAGTACTGTGATGGTTGGGTTTAGGGTTGGGGTAGGGCTAGATGTTAAAAAAATACAATTTATTGGGTAATTTAATAAATAATCTGAATAATACTCTGTACAACTACTGTTTTCAGGTTACAGTGATGGTTGGGTTTAGGTTTGGGATATGGGTAGACATTAATAAAATACAATTAATAGGAAATTTAATGAATAATTTAAATAATTCTCGATAACTTCCGGCCGCAACCATATCTGATCTAGCAACAATCGTCCTGTGTCTTCATGTCAGCCATGTTAATCTTCCAGAGTGTTTTGGATTTGACGTGTGGGTGACAGGGATAACATAGATTTAATTTAGTTGTCATCAATGTTACTCTGGCCAGTCCTGTGAATATGACGTCAATCATTAATTTAATGAACATTGTAAAAATTAAATGTTGATGTTTTGATTTTAGGTTCATCCATTGTAATTTTAAATATTGCACTGTGGACAAAGGCCATTCTTTTAAGATCTCTCCTGTAAAAACATGTGATCACGCTCCAAAAATTGGATGTCACTGCTCATCTGAATGGCAAATATGTGATTATTCATCATTGATTTTCTTTTCAGCGTAGTCCTTTTATTAATCTGGGGTCGCCACAGTGGAATGAATCGGCAACTTATCCAACATATGTTTTATGCAGCGGATTCCCTTCCAGCTGCAACCCATCACTGGGAAAATCTATACACACTCATTCACACAATGGACAATTTAGTCTGCCCAATTCACCTATAGTGCATGCTTTTGGACTTGTGGGGGAAACCAGAGTACCCAGAGGAAACCCACATGAACACGGGGAGAACATGCAAACTCCACACAGAAATGCCAACTGACCCAGCCGAAGCTCGAACCAGCGACCTTCTTGCTGTGAGGCGAATGTGCTACCCACTGCGCCAACATGCAGCTAACATGAAATTAAATAAAAAAAATGAAATGCAATCTCTTGACATTTTAAGATGTTTTGATTAGATGTTAAGAACAAATTAAACTTATTTAAAGGAGTAGTATTTAGGATTGACATCCAGTGGTTGATCTAGATATTGCAGTCCATATTCAAATATATTGGAGAGGTTGGTTTATTTTGCCCGGCCTCTATGACTATGGCTTAATGAAAACCCAGGTTGCCAGATTGACTACATCAATGACAGCGATCGTTCCTGAAGATCGAGCCAAAGCTGCTCAGCTAATGTTTGCATTTGTTATATTTGCATTATTTTACAGACAAGGTGATTTTTATAATTCTGAATTTGTGTCTCATTTCGGAGGCTGCTACTGTTTTCCGGATGTAGCAGTTTTTGGTTGCGTCCACACACGTTGAGTCAGCTTTCAAAACTGAAATGACATTCGCTGTTTTCTGCCAAGGCAACCCAGGGTGCTGAAATATAATTGTTTATACTGGTAGTTACACAAACCATTTTTGTGACCAAGACAAACATTCTGACTTGGAACGCACATTTTCAAAGAATAACCAACACAATCTCACAGCAATTCATAACTTTTTGATTTAGTGGCTAATCTGTACGAATTCATGACCTCATTTGTACAATTTAGTACGATTTGCTCATCCCCCAATGACAGGTGCCACGCCTCCATTTAAAATCGTACAATTTCAAATGACCGAACTCATAGGAATTCATACGAATTAGTCACGGACAAAACGTAAAAATAGTTATGTTTCTGGAATACCCGACTTTACCATTGCTTTCAGATACCATACCTTCACTTAGCACAATTTCTGAAATATCTGCAAACATATGGTATTTTTTTCTTTAAAACAGTGAAAAAGTTCCGTATAGCACCTTTAAATAATTAATAAATTTTTTTGAAAGGCATTATTGTCTTGCTAGTGAGGATGTTGGAAAGTGTCCACAAGAAATCTAGAGTTTTATATCAGATCATCAAACCTGTGCCATATGTGTTTTTTTGCTCTGTTATCATCAGGGGCAGATGTTCCTGGAGTTTCTATGGGAACGCATGTCACTCTGATTTAGATTGCACCCACGGGCACCAACCGGCCAATAAAGCTGAACTGAGAGCAGGCCTGTGATCGCTGGACCAAGCTTCATCGCTCACGCCGGATGGAAACACTAGAGACAATCTAAGACAGTACAGGCCATCTTAAAAGGTCACAGAGAGATTGTTGAGAAAGACAAGTGGAAATCTGACAGCCCACCATGTAAGTGATCCATCTGCAAGAGTCTCCATGATGAAAAATGTAGAAAATGTTGTTGCCAATTATTCATAAAAAAGACCAAAACATGAATTTGAATTTGTAGTTAGGGAGACAATGTAGATAATATTGTTAATCTTTGTTTTATTCTCTAAAGGTGTGATAACAAATTCAATGTGTGATAACAAATTCAATCAAATTTGCATTTTTTAGAAAAAGATAATTGGTCAGAATGGCAAATATTTTTTATTGTTGTCTTTGAAAATTAGGCGTACACTGACAAATATTTATTTCTTAAGCATGTCTGAAAAATCCATCCTTTTTATTTATGGCAAAAAAACTCTAAAGTAACACATTTATTTCAAATTCTGAGGAAATGTCATCAGTATTTAGAGAATAAAACAAAACTATAACTTATAACAATAAACCTATAACTAATCCAGAGAAACTGTGAATTTTCGAGTGCTCTCTTAATATTTTCCACAACTATCTATCTATCTATCTATCTATCTATCTATCTATCTATCTATCTATCTATCTATCTATCTATCTATCTATCTATCTATCTATCTATCTATCTATCTATCTATCTATCTATCTATCTATCTATCTATCTATCTATCTATCCATCCATGCATTGATCCATCCAGCCATCCATATATATATATAATATATATATAATATAATATATATTATATATATTATATATATATATATATATAAATAAATAACACTGTTAAAAACCGGGTTAGTTATTGTGGTGTAAGTAACTGTACTGTGGAGCGGGTTTCGTGTGGCTGTTGCGATCGGATAAATACCAATACCATACCAAAGTTGGTGAACCGGTGGTATTACAGACTGCACCAAAAAAAAAAAAAAATATATATATATATATATATGTATATATATATATATAGAGAGAGAGAGAGAATATATACAGTGTTGGGGAGTAACAGCTTTACAATATTTAATTACAAAATAAAAGTAACAGTAATTCGTTACAGTTACTGAGAAAAAATGTGTAATTAAATTACAGTTACTTGTGAAAATGTTAAAGATTACAAATGGGGTTACATCTACAAATTTTCTTTAAAAATCTGGGATATGTTGAATAATATTAATCTGTTGCTTTGCCTGTTTTTGATATGCATGATGCCTTCTGCTATGGCCATTTATTAAAGCGGTGCTATTCTGATGCTTTTGATTTGCGGCGCGCCCACGGGCGTAAATCCCGGGGGGAACATGTCCCCTCCCATACGAGGGTTGTCCCCCCAACAAAAATATGTATAAAAAAAAACGCACTCTCTATTGTGAAAAATATATGTATGTGTACCTAAAATTATTAATAGTGTAAATAAAATGCATTTAGAAGCAGTTCCCCCTTCCCTTCCGCACAGTGGTTTTGCTCATTGCTTTCCCAGCTCACAATCTCACCTTTTCACACACACAAACACACATACACAGTCAGGTGTGCGGCTGCGGCACAGTTAAAGTTGAACTTCAGTAAGTAGGGTATTTTATTAATCTTATATAAAGTGATTCTCTTCAATGTAGTTAATGCAGACTCATTCATAAATTAGTTGCCTCAAAAATGCTGATTAGCAATGTAATTGTCCATGATTCTGCTGTATTAGCGGAAAAAATTACTTATGTACAGTAGTTAACGTATGCTTGTTTACATTAGCTTGTTGCAAGGTGCACTGCAACTAACACGCCAAAGCCGTTTCCCATGCATTGTTTCATTTGTTACGATTTTGCATAATGTTAACTTAACATTAACGGCCACAATTAGCATATTGTTTAGTTGTGTATTTGCTAAATGAGCACTGTGCTACGTCCAAACTAACCCCACTGTATTTCTTGTATAATCAGTTTCTATTCTGTTCTTAAGTGACTCAATTAATTTGAAATTAAATTTTTTTATTGTTTTAATTATTTTTATGATAGTTTAACATTCTTTATGTAAAGCACTTTGAATTACCATTGTGGATAAAATGTGCTACAGTATAAATAAACTTGCCTTGCAGTGTCATGGACTAGATAAAATGATTGAAGTACAGTAAAGTTTGTTATATATTCGCACATTCGTTCAGTGACAGCTCCATACATTTTTTCATGGTACTTTGAATATTCGGACTGAAATCACATGTAAGTATGACTTCAAAACAACATTATAATAATAATAATTTTTATTTATATAGCACTTTTCCTACATACATGCAACTCAAAGCGCTTCACAAACAACAAACAAGCATTGTAAAATAAACCAAATAAAAAATTATAGACAAATAAAGCAAAATAAACAACAAATATACTCAAATAAAAGTATAAATGTACACGCATATATGCATACATCTACACAATCACACACAATAGTCTTTACATACATGCACACACTGTACATACATACAATAGTCTAGTGGTACTGTGCGCCGACATGCTCACGGCGACCCGAGTTCGATTCTCAGCTCAAGGTCCTTTTCTGATCCTTCCCCTCTCTCTGCTCCCAATGCTTTCCTGCCTGAAATCTCTACTGTCCTTTCATAATAAAGATGAAAAATCCCTAAAAATTATAAAAAAAAAAAAAAAAAAAGATTTACAGAGTGAAATTCTAAAAGTCCGGCACTAGAAGAGTGTAGCAAACGGTTTGGATTATATTTCGATAAGCAGTCATGTATGTAAGAAGGTGTCATGTTGTGTAGTGCCTTATAAACTTATAAAAGAATCTTAAAATCTATCCTTTGGTGCACTGGTAACCAGTGTAATTCTATTAATGCTGGTGTGATAGGTTCTCGTTTTTTTCAATTTCATTAAAACTCTGGCTGCTGCATTTTGTATGACTTGCAACTTCCTTATGGAACCCTTAGGTAAACCAATATAATATTAGCACTATTTAATTGACTGTGAACAATGCTGTACTTTGATGGTTGTTGGCTGATAATATGATTTTACTGTTTAGAATTTCCAATTAATAATTTTCTGAGAATATATTTTTAATGAGAAAGACTGAATGTGCGAATATAAAACAAACTTTAACTCAATGATAAAATGACAGAGAAAAGGAAAAGGGACATAAGATCATTTTTCAGTGCCGAAACCCCAAGTACAAAAAGTTCACATATTAAGGAAATTTGGCTTTAAGAATGAGTGCTTATGAAAATACTAATGTCACAATCACATTATCAATCACAGGCAGAGGAGAAAGAAATGATTGAGGAACAGGCAGAGCAGGGCCAATCAGATGTACAGTGTCAGGTAAGGGTGTTGTGCTTTTATTGAAGGGATAAGGACAATTATTTTGGGGTGAACAATTTTTTGTTGTGGCTGTTTAGCAGATGAATCTCACAGGCTCACCAATTTACAATATGACCTGTCAATTTAACAAGTGTAATGTAAACAAGTTAGTTATTATGAGTATGGAAAATGTCTTTTCCTGCATTTATTCTGCTTCAGGAGTCTGTCTGTTGACTGTAAACAACAGAACAAACAATGCAATAAATAGTTTTAAAGAAAAAATGCTTAGTCATTGAACCTGAGAAAAACTTATCATAATATAATCATAATGACGTAGTCTCCATGCTATAATAATAATGATAAAACCATTTTTAACTGTGGGGACATATCTTCTGTATCGACTGTATTATTTGAGTCCCCTTCAAAATCTTGCTTATAATAAATTTTACATTTATTGTCCCCCCTACTGTTAAATCAAATTTACGGCCATGGGCGCACCACGTCTAATCCTCTTTGCCGTTGAAAAGCATGAGGAAGCATCTGCAGACCTGTAAGCTAGCCTTTCTTTGTTTTATAAAAGCAAATGGGATTTGCCGTTATCGTGAGTGTACAGAAATAAAAACAGACCCTTTTATTTCCAATGATATATTGTGACTCACAAAGTTAGATTTGTGAATTTCAGGACACCAACAGACTCCTCTGGCCAAAGTGATTTGATCACATTAACAGTGTAGCCAGCTTACCTACATTTCTCAGTAGAGTGGCAGTAGCGTCGATACTTTATAAATCAAATAGCTTCTCACTGTAGCGAATCTATTTTATTAGTGAAGTAGCGCAGTAGCGTCCACACAAGCTACATTTACTGATCGCGGATCTGTCTTTTAATTGTGTAACACCTGGTTTTATTAGATTTTTTTTTTTGCTGTTATGTACTATCATTTATTCTTGTTTGGTACAGCATATTATTTACAGTAAATAATTGAAATGAACAGTTATGCCTCATACGTTTAATTGGCAGTTTTATTGATCATTAAGACATGATTGATTTGGATTTAAGCTGCTTCGGTTTAAAAATGAAAATAGCAAAAATAGCTTAGATGTGTTTGTTTTATTGCAAATGCCACAACAATCACCCTACACAACTAACTAACATTTAGATTTTTTTAACAACAGGAAACACTTTTTTTGTGATAAGGTCTGGTTTTATGGTGGCTGTACTTTAAAATTAAATTAATATAATTTTAATTCAAGTGATGAAAGATTTTGAGATTCTAACAGTAAACAGAGCTACTGTAAACTCACACCTGCTCGGTATAAATGCTTGAAAATGATTTAGTTGAAAATATCCATTAGAAACTTAAAAGTAATCAAAAAGAAATCAAATGTAATTAGTTACTTTACTTTTATAAAGTAATCTGAAGTAATATATATATATATATATATATATATATATATATATATATATATATATATATATATATATATATATATATATATATATATATATATAAATAAAACTTTATAATGTAAAGCTATTTAACTATAAACTACAAAAACAAAAACTAAATAAAAAAATAAAATCAAAATGAACAAAACCACAATAAATGACTAATAATCAATCACTGAAGCTCATAGCAAAATTCAAAAGTCTATGAGATGAGTAATTCTATAATTATATGTAAATCATAAGTTTTTGACACTAGTATTGTCCAATAAAACCAAAAACGTTATAATACCATGCCGCTTTTGAATATTTCATCATTAAAGTTTAAAAAAAGTAATTTATTGGTATTATTTTCAAGTTTTATTATACTCCACATGAATATTTGAAGAAAGTTATACACTCATAGGCCTCTTTATTAGGTACACCTTACTAATACCGGGTTGGACCCCCTTTTGCCTTCAGAACGGCCTTAATCCTTCATGCCATAGATTCAGCAAGGGACTGGAAATATTTCTCAGAGATTTTGGTCCATAATAGCATCACGCAGTTGCTGCAGATTTGTCGCCTGTGATCAGTGGCGGTTCTAGACCCGAGTAACTGGGGGGGCTGGGCAGGGGCCACTTGTATTTTTAGAGGACACACTTTAACATACATCACAAACTACTTAAACAATTATTTGAAGGTATTTTTTTCATGAATCACTCTGCAGTCTTAAAAAACGAGCTAATTAAATAACTTAAACTCAAAATAATCTTCCGTGTTAATGACAAGTAACTTTGTATTGCAGGATAACACATTTCTAACATTCAAGTACATCCAAGTTCAAGTACACACATTTTTGCTCCTGTAAACTTTAACAGATGCAGTTGAAGTCATTTTTTTGCCCTCCCGTTAATTCAAAATAATGTTTCCCAAGTGATCTTTAACAAACCATAGAAAGTTTCAGTGTTTCCTATAAAACAAAAATCATTATTCTGGAGTCATAAGAAGTCTTATTTCTTATAGTTTGTCTTGTATAAAAGCAGTTTTTTGTTTTTTAAGAAACAATTTTAAGGTCAGTATTATTAGCCTCCTTAAGAAATATTTCCTGGATATTTTTGATTGTCTACACAACAAACCAGTTATACTAACTTTTTAACAAACCAGTTATTCTAACTTTCCTAGTTAACATTACCTAGTTAAGTCTTTAAATTACACTTTTATCTAAAAAACAACTATCTTGCAAAATAACTAGTAAAATATTATGCACTGACTGTCACCACGGGAAAGATAAAAAAGTAGTTATTAGAAATTAGTTAAACTATTATGTTTAAAAACATGTTGTAAAAACTGTTCAATATTACTTTTACATGAGCGTGACTGAAAACTACATTTGATCAATGTGTTACATCTGTTCCCCCATACATTGAGACTGTTTGTAAATTCAAGACTGCATTTCCGAACGTAAAACTATGTACACTCAAAGTCGAGGACTTTGCTATATTAAAGGGCACCTATGGTGAAAAATCTACTTTTCAAGCTGTTTAAACAGACAAATGTGCATGTATGGTGTATAGACCATCATATTGGGGTAATATAAACACACCCAGTCCTTTTTTTCAATTTAGCAACATTAAAACGGTATACCAATTGGAGCAGTTTTTAGACTGACCGCAACTTTATGTAGGAGCGGTCCCCCCCCCACCGAATTGATTGACAGCTGTGCGTATTAACATGTTCCGGTAGTCAAGTGTATAATCATATCAACAAGACAGGACGAGCGCAAAGCAACCGGGAATAAAAGGTCTGTTCAGTTTGTGGATCATCAATCATCATCAAATGTGATCAAGAGTGAGTTTCACATGTTTAAAATGTTTTAAAACAGAGCATGTGTGTAATAAATTATAGCGATTAACTTCAGATGCACTTAATCAGCACAGCCGCGTGTCAGAACAATTATAAAAGAAGATGCTTCAATCGCGGTTTGTGGACGTTAAATCAGGTTTATTTTGTACATTAACATAACAGATATCCATACAGCAGTGGAGATTAACCTATAGCCTGGTACATTTGCGTGAAAAAAGAGTGCAAAGCTAAACGCGCGCTCTGTCTGTGAGTGTGTGTCTGCTGCGGTGTGTGTGTGCGCGCGTGAAATTTGTAACGACATTGTGTGTGACTCATCGATGCAACTGCACAACAAATACTCATTTGTGAAGTTCTTACTGTAGTATTTCTCACAAACGCTACGTGAGATCTGCTTCCTTTAAGTCTGTCTGTTGTCTGACGCAGCCGAGGGAGGAGATTAAGGCACGCAGAAAGGCACGTAGAAACGGTGGGCAGAGAGGACTAGCCCTAAAGGCGCAGTACGACAAAACAGCCCCCTAGTGAAAAAATGTATAAAATAGAATCTTGCAAAAGGTATAATGACAAATCTGATGGGTGTTTTGAGCTGAAACTTTACAGACACATTCTGGAGACACAAAACACTTATATTAAATCTGAAAAAATCTTGTTGACACGGGGGCATAGTCATGTTCAAGATATCAGTCTGAGACGATTCGCGCTTTATGAGGAGGCATGTTTTCCTGCTGGAAGTAGCCATTAGAGGATGGGTACACTGTGGTCATAAAGGGATGGACATGGTCAGCAACAATACTCAGGTAGGCTGTGGCGTTGACACGATGCTCAATTGGTATTAATGGGCCCAAAGTGTGCCAAGAAAATATCCCCCACACCATTACACCACCACAACCACCAGCCTGAAACGTTGATACAAGACAGGATGGATCCATGCTTTCAAGTTGTTGATGCCAAATTCTGACCCTACCATCTGAAAGTCGCAGCAGAAATTGAGACTCATCAGACCAGACAATGTTTTTCCAATCTTCTAGTGTCCAATTTTGGTGAGCCTGTGCGAATTGTAGCCTCAGTTTCTTGTTCTTAGACAGGAGTGGCACCCGGTGTGGGCTTCTGCTACTGAAGCCCATCCGCTTCAAGGTTTGATGTGTTGTGCGTTCAAAGATGCTCTTCTGCATACTTCAGTTGTAACGAGTAGTTATTTGAGTTACTATTGCCTTTCTATCAGCTGAACCAGTCTGGCCATTCTCCTCTGACATCAACAAGGCATTTGCGCCCACAGAACTGTGGATATTTTTTCTTATTCGGACCATTTTCTGTAAACTTTAGAGAGAATGGTCCGAGGTTGTGCATGAAAATCCCAGTAGATCAGCCGTTTCTGAAATGCCCACACCAGCCCATCTGGCACCAACAACCATGCCACGTTCAAAGTCACTTAAATGACCTTTCTTCCCCATTCTGATGCTCAGTTTGGTGTACCTAATAAAGTGGCCGGCGATTGTATATGTCATTGGTAAGACAGTGATGCTAAAACCACTGCAGAAAATGATTAAAAGCAAACTGTTCCACTTGATGTTCATCCTGGATGATTTGTCAGAGTGTGTTGGACGTCCGTTGCTCCCCTTTTCATTCCAGCACATGTATTTCTGATGGACAGCAGCCCCTTCAGTCCTCCCCGACTCCCCGTTACCATAGCAACCCCCAGCCAATAACAGCCTTTACCTTTAGCTCCCTGAAACCAAAAGGGAAGCACACAAATATTCTGAGATTATGTTGGGGTTTCTCTCCTGCATAGTGGGCTTCTGAACACATATTGAGTTGTTTATGTGGAGATTTTACTAGTGTACAGTATTGTAATGTATAGTAGTGATATTTTCTATAAGGTGATTGACTTTAGGGTTACAAGTATGTAAATTCTTTCTAGGTAGTTGTGTTGTGAGCCTAACAAGTTAATGAAGATTTGGGAAAATTTGGCAATCTATTGTAATATTACAGCAACGTTTAAAGCAAGCAGCTTTCTGTTGGCCAGTGCTGGAAACCATGTTGCTAACTTGAATACCTTTTGAAACCTTGGGAAATTTCTTCATCATTCAAAAATTCCTGTTGATTTCCCACATGGATTTCACATTTCTGAGCAGAAATAGTCTGAAATATGTAGCATGACACAAAAATGTCTTTCTGTCAACTTTAACCTGTGGGAAAATCTTTTCTCTCATGCAGCATTTTCATTCACGTAGACACGGTTAAGTTGTTTTGTAGTGTTTATTTAGTGTCGTTCAAAGAACTGCACGAAAATGATGCTTTATTTGTTGAATAATATGTGTAAAGTAATGTAACCAGTAAGTACAGGTAAAGCCGTGCATTACTTAAAAAAATTAAGTAATGATATTTTAGTTACTTTATTCTAAATGTAATGCGAGTTACTTTGTATTTTAATTAATTAGCTTTATAAAATGCTGAATTCAAATCTGTAATCTGCATATACAGCATGCTTATAGCTCTGGGGTCAGGAAGTTCTCAGAAGGTAACATTATGCTAAATTAATATATTTTATTAGTAAATGAAGGTTATACAGTGTGGCGTTAATTGCAGAGCTCCTCTATTAAATAAAGAAGAAAAAAAAAGTTCTAAAAGAGATTAAGCCAGAGCAAAGGTAAGAAAAAGTAATGCAAAAGTAACTCAAAAGTAATGTAGCGTATTACTTACCATAAAAGGTAACTAAGTAACACAACTAGTTACTTTTCTAGGGAGTAACTCAATATTGTACTACTGTGTACTTCTTTTAAAAGTTACTTTCCCCAACACTGGGTCTGAACCAGTCAGCAAACATAAATGTCTGCCCTATAACAAAAGTATATTTACTGCCTTATTTACCAGAATGTTTTAAATCAACCAAACCATTCAAATTTTAAAATGATCAAAAAACCTCACCACCTGGAGTTAAAAAAAACTATAAATGCAACTAAAATGGACAAAACATGGATAAAACAGGCCAAAAAGAGACTATTAACTACTGACTCTTCCCAGCAGGCACAGGACGTCAGCATGACGTCAGGTTGACGTTGTACCCCAATCTCGTGGGGCATTGCATTTTGATTGGAAATGAAAATTGAGTTGACGTCAGAACCCAATGTCAGGCCGACATTGCGGACAGACATTGCATTTAGATTAATTTCCAACGCAACCTAAAAACAACAAAATATCAATGTCTAATGATGTTACAGCTTGATGTTGTGTGGACGTTACCAATATGACGTCTATCAGATGTTGTATTTTGGTTGCCATACCTAACGAATAAATGTCAGTATTTGACATCAATATGCTGTTGGTTTAAGATGTTGGCTCGATGATGGATTTTGGTCGCTTTTCAACACAACCTAAAATCAACCAAATATCAATGTCATTTCAAGTCATTATTGGATGTTAAAATAACGTTGTCCTTAGAAGCTGGGTTGCTTTTAATTATACAAAAGTTTCATGACACATTTATAAAACTGACCTGAAATCAGGTAAAATCAGGTTTTGTTTTCATGATGCATCATCAGTCAGCCATATTGGAGGCATAGAACGTAAACAATGCCACTGAAATTAAAGAAAATGATAATTTTTGCTGCCTAAAATTATCAATTATCATCATGTTTTGGGCTGTACTAATCAGTCGGACTGGAAAAAACTATTTAGAGTACTATAGACCAGTGTTTCCCAACCCTGTTCCTGAAGGCACACCAAGAGTACACATTTTCAACCTCTCCCTAATCAAACACACTTGAATCAACTCATTGAGACATTAGAAGAGACTCCAAAACCTGAAAATAATGGGTCAGATAAGAAAGACATCCAAATTATGTACTGTTTGGGTGGCTCCATGAACAGGGTTGGGAAACACAGCTATAGACAGCCAAAAAATGTAAAAAATCAAGCAGAAGACAAAGGAAAAAGGGGTATTTGTGGATGGTCAAACTGAGGCAGGATTTTCAGTATTTTAATACTTAATACTACTTTTAATACTAATTAATATTTACTAAGTCAATCTCTTGATTATTTAGCAGTTCCTACGCATTTTCCCCATGGTTTGGACATCATAAACAGGCAGAACAGTTTATTTAAAAGTACATTACCTGTACAGTCCATGCTATTGTTTACATCTGAGTATCACCAATATGGCTGTTTTGTGGTGATTTGCACAATTCATTGGTTTGCTGGAATCCCCAATGGGGAAATATTAAAATTTCAAATCAACTTGTTTACTGAAATCATGTTTACTAATCAGGACTTTTAAAGCACCCATTACTGTTCGAAATACCTACATCTTATGGCAGCAACTTTAAATACACAAGTGTATGTGTGCAAATATTGTTTTAAATGCACAGTGGTAGAGTTAGTAGAGGGGTCGAGAGAGTTTTGTCATGTATTATGTGTTTATCACTCACAATACAAATCACAGGAGCCCTACACTTGCTCCTGGGACGTATAAAAAGTAAATGGAACAATGTCTGTCATGATGAAAGGTCTCCCATAGGAATCACTCTGAGCTGCACAGCCCGCAGGGAAAACAAAGCACATCTTTCTGATTGGCAATTCCTGAAGAGGCTCTTTCCAAGAAAGACTCTGTTTAATGAAGGCTGCACCATATGTGGTACAAATAACAGAAATAAGCGAACATCTATTTATGTGGAGTCCCACTCTCAGGATTTAATGCCGATATGTTAATTATATTTTATATATTAATATAATAATGAATCAGTTTAATAATTGAAAGTAAAAGCCACTGTTCATAAACTCATAACCTTTTATTTGTTTTTATTAGGCTATAAATGTGGCAGTGTTGGATTTTAATAGGGTCTACAGATAGCATGTTTTGTAGATGTCAATGTGAGGGCATCATTTAAACCATAAATTTTTTTTTGGATAATTGAGATGCTACCGGTGGAAGAACAATGCTAATGAGAAATTAAAGATTCTAAATGTCAGGGCTTCAGACTTTTAATACTGTTTACGCTCTAAAAAGCAAACAGTTTCTTTCCTTTAAAAAGTGAGGTTACCTGTCTCCTTAAAAAACAAAGTTGGCTTTACTTAAAGTGAGTAAACTGCTTGTAACTTGGAATGTTAAGTTAATTAACTTAATTTTGATGTTAAGTGTGACATCACGTGAAGTGGCTTCCAGGTCCAAGCGCTCTATCAAACTGTATGGGGAGACTCATCAAATAGTAATAATAAACGTTTACAAAGTGCTGTAATACTTTTGAAAATCACAATTACAATATATAACCATACCTAATATCCAATGGCCAGAAAGTGATGAATTGTTAAAATATTGGTATTTGTGATGCAGCAAGTCCAGAGACTGATGTGTACACCATGATTTTATATTATAAATTTACTTTAAAGTGTGATAGGACTAAAAAGTGGCCATAAACAAATATTTTCTCAATTCAAACAAGTAGGACCCAGAAACAGTATTCCATACGTTACCGATACATGACGACTTAAGCGGATAGCGGTGGCAGACTGAACGATGAAGGGCAGCTGGCACTGTCAAAACAAGATTATTAATAATTATAATTCCCCTACTGGATTAATGGTCTAATATTGAAAGCCAAATTTGAATAGGACTTGCAATAATGTAAATGAATAATACATCCTGGTGCTGGACCTGATGACAATATAATAATTTCTGTATGAACTATAGCTTTAAATAAGATTTTTGAGATTTTAAGGCTCTGCTAAGCTTATCCATGGTTTTCTTTCCACCACAGTCCAAAGACATGTGTTATGGGTGAACTGGTTAAACTACGGCTGTAGTGTGTGAGTGGGAGAGTGTTTCGGTGTACAACCATTAGTGCTGGGTTGTGGCATGAAGGGCATCCGCTGTGTAAAAAAAAAGCTGAGTAATTGTCGCTTCATTCCACTGTGGCGAACATCCTGATAAAGCAGGGAATGAACTGAAGGATGGTGAGTGGGTGAGTTTTGGCAGAATAAATGTTACGCTTCACAAGGCCATCTGCAACGTCATAGCAAGAATGGGGCAAATCAGCTTCCAAATCAAATCCAACTGAACACCGTATTCAACCCCTCCACTGTTTCCATGTGAATGCGCTTAAATTGCAATCAACTCTTTCCCATTTTCTGGTAAGAAACGGAGTGAGGTGAACGCGCAGTCATTGTTTGTGGTTGGGATTAATCAGCATCGATAAAATGTGGGGGGATTAATGGGATACCTCACCGTTACCATGGAGATGCAGTCGACGCGGACACCTGTGAATTAATAACCGCCCGCCGGCGAGCAACAACAGCCGAAGCTTTAATTAGAGTGCGGCGAGGGGGGGGGACATGATGAACGGTGAAACATATTTTGGCATCCCTTTTAACGCACTGCTTCCATAAAATCAATGAGAATTATCCCACAATTGGAACAAGTGTCCAGGACCTCAAAGTACAAGGCTATATCCCCTCAATCGTTTAATGTTATTCAAGACACACAATATACTGACACCTCTGATCAATTCCAGGTGTCTGTTTGCAGTCTGCACCCCTTATTTAATAAAGCAAAAAGGGGCATGATTTAATTTATACCGTTTCTTTTTTAATTCTTTGTTTCTGTGTTAAATTGATGGCAAAGTTTTAAAATCTAGTGAGCTATGAAGAGTTTTAATGCATTATTAGATCATTTTGGAATCCAAATCTGAGAAAAAAGGTATAGATAAAAAGCTGTACAAGGTGTTTTCCCCCTAATTTGCCAAAAATAAGTCTCCACCCCATACACATTTTTCTTTCCTTTTCCAGTTTTGATTAACTTGGTGTATTCTCTTCATACACCAATAAGTCAGCTATGTACACATTGTAAAAAATCCACACACTTCCTTCATGTTGTCCCAACACAAATCGATTAGGTTAACTTAATGATTTTACTCATTTTAGTGGATTGAACATGAAAATATTACATCACGCAGTTGCTGCAGATTTGTTGGCTGCACATCCAAGATGTGAATCTTCTGTTCCACCACATCCCAAAGGTGCTCTATTGGATAGAGATCTGGTGACTGTGGAGGCCATTTAAATACAGTGAACTCATTGTCATGTTCAAGAAACCAGTCTAAGATGATTTGCGCTTTATGACATGAGGCGTTATTCTGCTGGAAGTAGCCATCAGAAGATGGGTACACTGTGGTCGCAAAGGGATGGACATGGTCAGCAACAATACTCAGGTAGGCTGTGGCGTTGACACAATGCTCAATTGTTACTAATGGGCCCAAAGTGTGCCAAGAAAATATTCCCCACATTATTACACCACCACCAGCAGCCTGAACCGTTATTGCAAGGCAGGATAGATCCATGCTTTCATGTTGTTCATGCCAAATTCTGACCCTACCTATCCGAATGTCGCAGCAGAAATCAAGACTCATCACACCAGGCAACATTTTTCTAATGTTCTATTGTCCAATTTTGGTGAGTCTGTGTGAATTGTAGCCTCAGTTTCCTTTTCTTAGCTGGCAGGAGTGGCACCCGGTGTGGTCTTCTGCTGCTGTTGCCCATCTGCCTCAAGGTTCAACGTGTTGTTTTTTCAGAGGTGCCCTTTTGCATATCTTGGTTGTAACGAGTGGTTATTTGAGTTATTGTTGCCTTTCTATCAGCTCGAACCAGTCTGGCCATTATACTCTGACCTCTGGCATCAACAAGGCATTTGCGCCCACAGAACCGCCGCGTACTGGATATTTTCTCTTTTTCGGACAATTCTCTGTAAACCCTAGAGTTGGTTGTGCTTGAAAATCCCAGTAGATCAGCCATTTCTGAAATTCTCAGATCAGCCCGTCTGGCACCAACAACCATGCCATGTTCAAAGTCACTTAAATCACCTTTCTTCCCCATTCTGATGCTCGGTTTCAACTGCAGCAGATCGTCTTGACAATGTCTACATGCCTAAATGCATTGAGTTACTGCCATGTGATTGGCTGATTAGAAATTTGCGTTAACTAGCTGTTGGTCATATTAGTG
>NC_079456.1:22086153-22113653 GCF_903798145.1 Danio aesculapii | reverse complement strand
ATCCATCCATCTATCCATCTTTCATCCATCCATCCGTTCGTCTATCCATTCATCCATCTATCCATCTTTCATCAATCTAACCATCATCTATCTGTCACTCTGTCCATCTTTCATCCATCCATCATTTCGTCCATCCATCCATCCATACATCCATCCGTCATCCAACAGTCACTCTGGCCATCCATCCATCCATCCATTCGTCCATCTGACCATCCATCTGTCAGTCTGCCCATCTATCTGTCCATCCATCTGTCACTCTGCCCATCCATCCATACATCCACCCATCCATCTATCCGTCCATCCATCCATCTGTCCATCTGTCTGTCACTCCTCCCATCCATCCATCCAACCATCCAACTATCCATCCGTCCATTTGTCCATTCATCTGTCCATCCATCAATTACTCTTCCCATCCATCTATCCATCCTTCCATCCATGTGTTTTTTTCTGCATGTCTGCCTGCCTGATGTCTTTATCTGTCTGTCTCTCAGCAGCAGCAGCTCCAGCACCTGTCTCACCACACTCCAGGTATTCCTCTCACTCCTCACCCTTCAGGTCTGTCTCTGGGTGGGACGTCCAGTCTGCTGGCCCTCACTGGGGCTCTGGGAGTCACAGCACACCTGGCCAACAAGGACGAGCGCAACCACCTAGACCCAGAGCACCTGCGAGGTGAACATCTATATGTCCTCTTTTACTCTACATGCATATTTAGTCTCATCCATGTATGAAGATATTAACCAACATAATAAATGAAATACTTAATTTTATTAATAAAATATATAGGGGCGATTCTATAAATGGAGATATATTTAGCATTTCAATCATTAAGGGAAAAATGTTCACTATTAGGAATATAGGATTTTTTTAGGTATATTATTGGAGATATATTTAAACAAACAAAAATGTAATAATTTTTTTGTTTGTTTTATTTGTCAATCATGTTATGATAGTAAGAAGAGATTGACTGGAAAGGATTGACAACTGTAACTTTTTTTTAACATAGTAAATGCTAAGATTACTTGGGTGATCGTAGAATTGCGGGTACATTATCCATCTCCTATAAAAACCTACTATTATTTTTCACAAACAACTTTAATAAAACACATTTGAATAATAACACAAATTATACCAAGTTATCTCTAAAAAACAACAATTATATGTGTATTTAGAGACATTTTGTTTTACACAATAATAACTTAAAGACTTTAATAAAGTCTATTGTTGTCCTTTCACTCCAGAAAAATCACAGTAAGAGCTGAGTGATATGACACAATGCATAAACATGCATTAAACACTTGTATTCAACAGTCTACATGTGTTTTTTTCTCATCAAACATCCATCTATCTTTTAATTTAACAATAAATGTAACAATTTACACAATAAATTAACAAAAGGAACAGTTATACATGCATGTTCTCCCTGTGTTTGCGTGGGTTTCCTCCGGATGCTCTGGTTTCCCCCACAAGTCCAAAGACATGCGCTATAGGTGAATTGGGTAAGCTAAAATTGTCCGTAGTGTATGTGTGTGAATGAGTGTGTATGGATGTTTCCCAGTGATGGGTTGCAGCTGGAAGGGCATCCGCTGTGTAAAACATATGCTGGATAAGTTGGCGGTTCATTCCGCTGTGGCGACCCCAAATTAATAAAGGGACTACGCCGAAAAGACAATGAAAGAATGAACAATTACACAAATGTTATGACCTCTTCAAGGTGGCGCTGAATAAATTTTAAATCTGTATATCCAGCCTTTTGAAATTTGATGAGCTGTAAACAGCTGACCGATGAAGAACTGCATTCAGCGACTATCCTAGTTGCTTACTAACGCATAAAAAAACAATCTGTAAAGATGTGGTCCAGCCTATAGTCTTTGGCTTAATTGGTCTCCCTACATCTCCCGCTTTCAAAATAAAAGTCCCACTTACATAGTAAGCTTAATAAAGTCAGACTCAAGAGATAGACTTAAAAATAATGTAACAGTCTGTGTTTTTGTGTCAAACGTCTGATGATTTGACTGCTCTTCAAGTCTAGCTGATGTAGAATGTGTCCTAAAGTACATGCAGATATTGAGGGCACGCTAATGAATATTCCCGTACGCAATGTAACAGTTTGTGTTTTGTTCTGATTGGCCTGGTTTTCACTGGGATTTTACACTAAGTGGATTTACATGAGAATGAGGAAACAATGGTGTATAAATCTCACTGTATGACATGCCTAAGTATATTCAAATTTTCATTACATGACACCTATGAACAATAAAACATGATGGAAAAAAGTACCCTGGCTAATTCAGACACAAAAATCATGATTTTCATATATATATATATATATATATATATATATATATATATATATATATATATATATATATATATATATATATATATATATATATGTATATGTATATATATATATTATGAGTGACAAATTATTTAAAAATTAAACAATTTCATAAACAAGTAATTTTGGACACCAAATGTACTTGCAATTAATGAATTTGCTAATATTATATGTCCAGAAGAAAAAAAAAACAATAGTGAGACATACTTTTTGTAAAAACCATTGTTTGGGCATTAAAGGCAGATACAAGAAAGTGATGGAGCCAAATGTGGCTCAGGAGAAGCCAACAGAACGACAAATAGTCAGAAGGAGTGTGTGTGTGTAGAGTGGGTCCGGTAGATTGGACTGACTTCTGAGGAGCCTTGAAGCTCTGATAGACTGAAGGCCAGAGGGGCGACTTGCTCAGAAAGCTCAATACAATGGATGTCATTTTATTGCACCCTGACTGGATTTTTCAGCATGACCTTGGCTTGCTTTGGAATTGTTGTTATTATTATCTAGACTGACGTCAATCCCCAACCCCTCCTTCTCTCTCTCTGTCTCTCTTTCTCCACTCCCAGAGGGTGCGCCCAGCAGGGTGAGTATCAAACTTTGTGTGTTTGTGTGTATATGTTGGTCCTCC
This sequence comes from Danio aesculapii, assembly GCF_903798145.1. NCBI lineage: Eukaryota > Metazoa > Chordata > Actinopteri > Cypriniformes > Danionidae > Danio > Danio aesculapii. Next base: position 22,110,693 of record NC_079456.1, on the reverse strand, counting down.
ACCCTACTGACTTTGATAAATGACTCCAAATGCTGAGTCCTTTACTGAGAAGAGTGATTATGAAATCCGACCGACCTTTCAGGACTCTCTAAAGAGCGTTGTTACTGCCCTCTGCCATTAGTTACATGGGAGAAGTGTTCGTTCTGTACTTTTGCTGTAACAAACCATAACTCTCCGTGATTGGCCTGAATCTTAGTTAGCATTAAAGTATGGAGCCAGATCAGTCTCAAAAATAATGCATTTACGAAATAAAATTCATACATGCACAGCACAATTCACATGTACAAAATCCAATTTGTAAATTCAAAACACAATTCATAAATACAGCAAACAATTCGTGAATTCATAAGTAAAAAGCTTGAATATTTTCACCAAATTAATTGGATTTGTGTATTTTTGGATCGTGTTTTAAATTTCCGAATTGGGTTTTGTATTTACGAATTGTGTTTTGAATTTACGAATTGGATTTGTGTATTTTTGACTCGTGTTTTGATTTCGCGAATTGGCTTTTGTAATTACGAATCGTGTTTTGAATTTACGGATTGGGTTTGTGTATTTTCGAATGGTGTTTTAAATTCGCGAATTGGATTTGTGTATTTTTAAATTGTGTTTTAAATTTGCGAATTGGGTTTTGTATTTTCGAATGGTGTTTTGAATTTACGAATTGGATTTTTGTATTTTTAAATCGTGTTTTGAATTCGCGAATTGGGTTTTGTATTTACGAATCGTGTTTTGAATTTACGAATTAGATTTGTATATTTTTTAATCAAGTTTTGAATTTACGAATTGGATTTGTGTATATTTAAATAGTGTTTTGAATTTATGAATTGAATTTGTGTATTTTTGAATAGTGTTTTGAATTTCCAAATTGGATGTGTGCATTTACGAATTGAGTTTTGAATTTACAAACTGAATTTTGTAAATGTGAATTGTGTTGTGGATGTACGAATTATATTTTGTAAATGTATTACTTTTTAGACTGATCTGGATCCATATTAAAGGAACAGCAAAACTTGATATAAAACTGTGATTAGCTTTACAGCTGCTATCACAATGTGCATACTTTTTTATGGGCTTAAATAGTTCCTAATTTTTTTTTAAATTGCTTACCATACTATTTTACTACGTAAGTATTTGTTTACAAAACTGCATTTAAACTATAAGCTTTATATTTCAGTTTTATTATTAATGTTAAGAAATTAGACATTTAAATGGATGATTTTTTCAATTTTAAAAATGTGAACCGTTGGGATAAATGTGAACGGTACCATAGTATAAATTTATCAGACCGTCCATCTATCAGACAAATGATTTTAGTTTGTACTTTTGACAGAATCGCTTTTTTATAGTTTACACATAGATGATTTAGTAGTATGGCTTCCAAAACTCTTTTTGAGTAAACAGATAATGGTAATTCATATTCTTTAATCAATTTTCAATAGTTAAATTCATTCAGTCATTTTCTTGTCAGCTTAGTCCCTTTATTAATCTGGGGTCGCCACAGCGGAATGAACCAACAACTTATCCAGCATTTGTTTTACGCAGCGGATGTCCTTCCATCTCTAGGAAACATCCACACACACTCATACACTATGGACAATTTAGCCTACCCAATTCACCTGTAGCGCATGTCTTTGGACTGTGTAGCGAAACCAGAGCACCCAGAGGAAACTCACGCGAACGCAGGGAGAACATGCAAACTCCACACAGAAACAGCAACTGACCCAGCCGAGGCTCGAACCAGCGACCTTCTTGCTTTGAGGCGACAGCACTACCTACTGCGCCACTGCGTCGCCGATAGTTAAATTTACAATAGTTGTTCAATAGTAATATTTTACTGACAACGGTGGTTTTTATACATTTCATTTTCAACAAATAAGTTTGTTCCCATATGAGAAAAAATAGGACAGTAATTTTGTAAATTCTACAGTTTTTTTAACCATACTATAGTAAACTACTTGAATTAATCTGTTGTGGTGATTCCATAGTTGTAATGGTAACACAACAACCATACAAATGTAGACAAATGACCCAATACTGTAGTTTTCTATAACTATAGGGCATACTATACTACAATACACCACAGTTTACGGTAGTAAAAAACGACAGTATTTATGACAGTTTATCTTTTCACTATAGCTAATGCTGCAGTATACTGAAGCATTCATTTACAAAGTATTACTATAATACAGTATTTTAGAGTTTACTGTTGTATAGTTCAAAAACACTACAGGATGTCAGGTAACTTGCTTTAGTATTTTTTCATGTGGGATACTATTTATGAAAAATGATTCTGTTATTTTCCCAGTACTGAGTTGCGGCTGGAAGGGCATCCGCTGCGTAAAACATATGCCGGAAGAGTTAGCTGTTCATTCCGCTGTGGCGACCCCTCATAAATAAGGGACTAAGCTGAAGGAAAATGATGGTGTAGGATTTTATTATCCAACTGAGTTCCAGTTCCAATTAAGAAATAATGCTAGGGTTAGTAATTAACAACTGAATGTTCATTTTTTGTGTGCGCTGTCCCTTTAAGAGTCTAATGTGAGAATATGTGGAGGAGAAAGAGTTGTAACAGTTCCGTTCTTGAAGATGATTTCTTGTTGCTGACTGTAGAGGAAGAAAATGAGGGAGTCAAGGAAAGGTCTGAGCTAGGGGGAGTGAAAAAAGAGAGAGAATTTGGAGAAAACAGGTTTGTTTGAGAGAACTAGGGCTTCTTTGTGCACTTTTTCTCATCTCAGTCCAGTGCGCTTCCTGTTTGGCTCGCAAAACTGCAGCGTTGCAGAAAAGCAAGTGTTTGAAGTCACTGATCTGAGGGTGGTTTTGCTGTCCTCCTCACAATGATGAAAGTTTAGAGACGGACAGTTGACACTGGATGCACGCCAAATGTTTTGGGCCAATTCAGTAACGATCGGCATCCAGAAGGATGCTTATTATTGCAAATTTACAGGAATGAATAAGCCAAAGATGACAATTCTGTCATCATTTAATGACTTTCAACTACAATACGTCACAAGTTTTTAAGCTTTTTAAAAAGCCTATTCTGCTGATCAAGTTGCCAAAAACTTTTAAATTGACATATTATTAAAATTTGTAACAACTGGTTACTTATTGAGCGATCCTTCAGAAATTCTTATTATATGATGATCTTCTGCTCAAGAAATATTTATTATTATTATGATGATAATGATTATAATAGAAAATGTGATAAGTTGCCATTCTAAAGTGCCATTAAATATCTGTCCACTTTCATTTATTAGGGAGACATTAAAATGTTCAAAGTTAAAAGTTGCATTTAATGTAAAAAAAAAAATCTTTATTTTAAATAAATGCTATTTTAAAATTTCTTCTGAATAAAAAATCCTAAAAAGTCGTTATTAATATGATGATTTGCTGTTCTCTTAGGATCAATCTTTATTTTTCCCCCCTGCCTCAATTATGTGGAAAAAATTCTACATTGATCACAATGGATGGGAGACCACATGGGAAACCTAGGTTTCTGTTGGAAGTGGTATTAGTGAGGCCAGCAGAGGGCGCTCCACCTGCGTTCTGTGTGAGTCCTAATACCCCAGTAAAAGTGAAAGGGAAACAATACTGTCAGTGAGCGCCGTCTTTCGGATGAGATGTTAAACCGAGGTCCTGACTCTCTGTGGTCTTTAAAAATCCCATGGCACTTCTCGTAAAAGAGTAGGGGTGTAGCCCCGGTGTCCTGGCCCCCTAGACCCCTCCCCCTCATGATTGTGAAGCACTTTGCGCGTATGGCCATACACAATAAATACGCTATATAAATACACATTACATTTCATCAAAATAGAACAGCAAATCATCATATTAATCATTTCTGAAGGATCATGTGACACTGATTACTCCACTGGGTAATGATGCTAAAGAGGAATAGATAATAAATGTATTAATAAGAAAACCGTTTAGATCAGAGATGCCTAAAGTGGGGGTCCCGGGCCAAAGTTGGCCCATTGTAACCTTTGATTTGGCCCACCATCCCATCTGAGAAGAGAATGAGAATGATGGAGAGAGTTGAAGAGAATTCCTTTAACAGAGATCATCATTTCTAATATGACGTAACCTTTTTTGTTTGTTTGTTTTATTGCTGAGCTACAAAAACGCAAACTGAACTTAAATGTTCTAAATTAATCTGAGTTTAAAATGTAAATACTGTCACCCGATGGATAGAGGACTATGAAGAAGAGCGTTATTAAGGCAAAAAACTAGTGTAACTCCATTCTGTTATAAATGAGGTTTTTTTTTTTCTGTAATGAATTCATTATAAAATGTGACGTAAACAATATACTGTATTAGTTAATATAAAGCAATGTTTTTAGTCATTTTATAAATATTATTAAATAAATAAGGGAATTGCACGTGGAAACTATATTTACCTTCAGCCCGATAGCCTCAATCAAATTTGGTTTTCGGCCTTTCATAAGAAAAAGTTTGGGATTCCCTGGTTTGGATTGTAATGACATTTCACAATTGTACAGTTTTTACAGTAATTTTGATCCATTAATCCAGCATTTGTGAGCAGAATTGCCTATTTTAAAAAAAGTAAAATGAAATAAAAAGCTTTATCCCAAACTTTTGACCAACAGTTTATCTTTTTCACACAAAGAACTTTCTTTGTGGAAAAAATACCAAAATTTACCTTTAAAATCTTTTTCACGACAGTCAAACTGGCATCATGACGTTTGGGTTTGAGACACTTGAGAAATGCTGACATTTGATGTTATTGACTTTCAACCCAAAACCAGCAGAACAGTGAACTATTCGGTGAACTTTGCACAACCTTTAGCGTTTTGTTGGAAATGTATGTGTGTGCATGTGCATGTGCGTGTATGTGTCTGTGTTTATGCTGTGTTTTATGTCTCTGTAGAGTAAATCAGTGTCGTCGACTGACAGTCAGGCGGTGGAGGATCGTCAGGGTCCGTCAGGGGTTTATTCCTCTCAGGCCGGCGGTGATGCCAAACGGAGACGCTGTGAGGAAAAAGACCTTCTGCAGTCTCACTACGTAGGTCACGTGACAATCATACAATGATGATGTATTTTCTCTTTTCAAAATGGCAAAGCAATTGTGTTTGTGTGCATGTACACTCACCCGCCACTTTATTAGGTACAACTGTCCATGTGCTCGTTAACACAAATTTCTAATTAGCCAATCACATGGCAGAAACTTGTATAAACTTGGCATGTAGACATGTTTAGGACAGCTGCAGTTCAGAATGGGTAAATCTGAGTATTTCAGAAACTGCTGGGATTTTCACACACAACCATCTCTAGGGTTTACAGAGAATAGTCCGAAAAAGAGAAAATATCCAGCGAGCGGCAGTTCTGTGGGTGCAAATGCCTTGTTGATGCCAGAGGTCAGAGGGGAATGGCCAGACTAGTTCCAGCTCATAGAAAGGCAACAATAACTCAAATAACCACTCGTTACAACCGAGATAATGCAGAAGTAGAAGAGCATCTCTGAATGCACAACACGTCCTACCTTGAGGCGGATGTGCTACAACAGCAGAAGACCACATCGGGTGCCACTACTGTCAGCTAAAACTGAGTTTTAACAACAACATTAAAGCATGGATCCATCCTGCCTTGTATCAACATTTCAGGCTAGTGGTGGTGGTGTAATGGTGTGGGGGATACTTTCTTGACACCATTTGGGCCCATTAGTACCAATTGAGCATTGTGTCAATGCCACAGCTTTTATGACCACAGTGTACCCATCTTCTGATGGCTACTTCCAGCAGGATAACGTACCATGTCATAAAGCGCGAATCATCTCAGACTGGCTACTTGAACATGACAATGAGGTCACTGCACTCATGGCCTCCACAGTCACCAGCACTCAATCCAATAGAGCACCTTTGGGATGTGGTGGAATGGGAGATTTGCATCATGGATGTGCAGCCGACAAATCTGCAGCAACTACGTGAAGCTATCATGTCAATATGGACCAAAATCTCTGAGGAATATTTCAAGCACCTTGTTGAATCTGTGCCATGAAGGATTAAAGCAGTCCAACCTGATACTAGTAAGGTGTACCTAATAAAGGTGTATGTATGTATGTATGTATATATATATATATATATATATATATATATATATATATATATATATATATATATATATATATATATATATATATATATATATATATATATATATATACATACAAACACCTTTATTAGGTACACCTTACTAGTGTGTATATATATATATATATATATATATATATATATATATATATATACATATATAACTATATTTTGAACTATGAGTAAATTAAATATAAGCAAATATTGAAGATTCTAATCATATTAAGATACATACATTTGTAATTTATATTATATTATATTATATTGTATTATATTGATAATTATAGAAATCTTTTTTTAATAATGTTGAATCCATTATTTATTTATTTAAAATATATAATACATATAAAAATGTAATTCTATTTTTTCTCAGAATTTTAAAGATACAAAAATACCTTTATGATCAATTATTTTATATTATTTTAACAAAATAATACTAAGTAAAATATATTAGTAGTTATAGATCAATATATACTGTATTAAACCATACTCTCATTTTACTCTTCTTACTATGTTTTACTCCATTACGCTCAACGGTGCATCATGTCTAGTGTTTATCAAGGAAGAGTCATACAGTATGTGACCCTCCGGGCAGGTATAACTGAGGGAGGGGGGATGATGATGTCACTGGTGGGTGATGATGACAACAGAAACATCAGGCCAACGGTCCCATCAAAGGCCTGTTGCCATGGCAACTAAGTGCGTCGTCACCCCTTGATCCCCGGAGATGAGCGACAGAGGAGAGTGAGAAGAGTGTGAAAACCATGCCAAGAAGAGTCTGTCCTCTACCGCCACTGCTGCATTCACACACACTGCAGGATTATTGTGCATCCACACCACTAATACTTACACTTTTTGCTAAATAAGAGCAAAGACACTGTGAACAAATGTTCTGTTTACTCAAAATGTTAACAGAAAACTCTTATTGAGAACAAAAGATTGCAAACAACAGTTTAAATAAAAGCAAATATATTTGTAAATACACTGTATATGTGTGCCACACATTTCTGTCCCCCTATTTATTAATATAAACATCATATTTTTGAAGTTGGGCTCTATATATTGAAAAAATATCATCGCAATAAGAGTATATGCAATATAACAGTTTATACTACAGTTCTGTCTGGTTCTTGAATCTGATTGGCTAATAGCCGTGCGATATTCTGCCAGTAACAGCTCTTATACCGCCTCTTCAGCCTTCACCCTTGTGTATTACTCCACCCACATACAGTAACAAGCAAGGGACGCTCTACTGTTTGACAAATATTCCTGCTGTTGGGCAATATAATGTAACATTGAGTCTTTTTTAGTCGAGAATGTAGTTTAAGGTATAGTGCCTATTGAGTATAAGGATTGTGCCTATTTTAAAATATTTATAATTTTTGAGAGACAGCGCATGGACAGCAGACCAAAGATGCTGTCCAACCACAAGATGGCGACAGAGACTGCATAATAAGCCCTTAGAAGCTGAAACTGCGTAATTTCTAACTACAGCTGATCAAATCGTTATTAAACTGGTAATATTCTAAATCAGTCTCTCTCTGAGCGTGAGATGGGACTGTCATATCAGGAATGTGTGCTGTGTTGGCAGAAAGAAAGAAGAAATGCCCGCATGTGTTTAGCGTTTTTTCTTATCGCAAACACAAAAGCAATCTGGTAGTGTCTGCGCTGCTTTTTTTCAGGCTTGATTATTGTGATATCCTAATTGCAACAGAGAAATACAGTAGACTGTAATACTGTAGGGAGATATCTCTGTAGACTGATTCATGCCGTTCAGCCTTTTAATCTTAAAATGTGAGCAAAATCACCTGTTTTGTCATCACTTTAGACATTACGCTAGAGAATCATTCAAACACTAGCTCTAAAGAGACGTTGGTGAATTAGAAACAAATCAAATTTGACCAATTAGAATGGGACCTACTGTTTTTTTATCGCCCCATCCACAGTAGGTTATGTCCTACTATTGGCTAGAGCAGTCTACAGAGCGCTAAAAATAAATACTAATGGAGGGAGCTGAACAGTCAATCAGACTATCTGATAAGATCATCTATTTTAATATGATCGTTTTATATATATATATATATATATATATATATATATATATATATATATATATATATATATATATATATATATATATATATATATATATATACACACACACAGTATATAATGTTATTGATTTATTTAATGATTAATCTCCGGGAATCATCACAGCTGGGGAACTGAACAAGTTTTGGGGTCAGAAAGTCTTGGAAAGTACAATCCTACCTCATCTACAGCACAAATGGAATTACAAATAGGCTCTACTCTCATCCAAAAACAAGCTTAAGCATCTTTATTTATTTATTTATTTGTTTTGTTTATATCTTGAGCAAAATATCAAAAGTTTAACCAATCAAGATGTTTTATTTTCTTAGTGATATTTGTTCATATTACCGAGGGTGCCAATATCAGTGGAGGGCAGTGTATGTACTGGATAAACATACTTCAAGTGTGTGTGTGTGGGTGTGTGGGTGTGTGGGTGTGTGCGTGTGTGCGTGTGCGTGTGTGTGTGTGTGTGTGTGTGTGTGTGTGTTGTCTAATGCTGAACTTCTCCTGCTTGTTGTCTTTCAGGACAGTGATGGAGACAAGAGCGAGGACAATCTTGTAGTAGACGTCTCGAATGAGGTCAGTTCACATGCACCGTTAAATGAACATCTGTATGTACTTACAGTACAATGGTGCTGTCAACCTGTTTAGAATTTCAGTTGAATTGTATTTATATAAATATTTGTTGAGTGCCGAAATAAGGTTTAGTTTTTGGTTCGTTTACTTTGGTTGGTTATTTACTTTACTTTATCTTTTATTCTAGTTTTTGTTTTTTGTTTTTTCGCTCTTTGGTTTAGGATAGTTTAGTTTTTTTGATGGATTGTATTGTTTTTTTTTTTTTTTTTTTTTTTTTAAATGTGCTTTTTGTTTTGGATTGTAGTATTGTTTTTTTGTTTGTTTGCTTTGTTTGTTTGATCTGCTTTGTTTTCAGGTTTTGATTTGTTTTGGATTTGTTTCATTTGATTTTGGTTTTGCTTTGTTTTAATTTTGTTTTACTTTGGATTTTGTGTCAGTTTCTGTTTGAGTTTAAGTTTACTTTGGGTTGATTTATCTTGTTTAGTTTTGGTTAGTTTGTAGTTATTTGTTTATTTTTGTTTTGTTCTTAGTTTAATTTGGATAGTTTTTCCCTTGTTTAGTTTATTTGCTTTGTTTGATTTATTTTTTGTCTGGTTTTAGCTTTGTTTGGGTGTTGTGTTGCACACAAAACAGTGCACACGTTGTTTGCTCTATATTTTAAGGTGGCTTTGTTACATTGTAGCTACTTGCGCTGTATAAATCTGGACCGCAATTATGTTTTTCTTTCTTTTATTGTCCTATCCTAGCGAATTATACATCAATAGAAAAAGTAATTACTCAGATTTTAGATAATTTATTAATTTCAATTGAAAACCTAATACTTATGACTAGTTTTGTGGCCCAGAGTCATATATTTAAGTATTGAGTTATATCATTTTACTACATGTACTTTAAGGTAAGGTTGGGATGAGTGTTAGATTTAGGGTTGATTGCTTGTAATTGTATGTATTTTGTTTGTACTAAAATAGTAAGTACATTGAACATTTGTAACACGGACACTGTACAGTAAAGTGTTAGCCATATATTTGTCAATACTTGTCTTAAGCATGAATCATTTGATCATTTATTCAGTATATTGTTGCAACAACACAAAAAAGTCTTTATAGACATAAATCAAAACACATGTCAGTCCGAGCACTATCTAAAGAGCAGACTCAGGCCAGACCACTCATTAGCCACGCTTAGCATTGTGGTGGCAAGCCTTACGCTGACTTTAATCTTAATGAGATATTTGCATTCGACTGCAGAAAAGCACCAGCAATTGCATTTCCTCCTGAAAAACTCCCATTCATTATTATTATTTCTGCGCCATTATCAGCCATTTCAAGGTAAAATGTTACAGCTCTGTTTCTCAATTACTGGATAAATATGGAACATCACTCATATTTATTAAACCGCGTTCATTCGGTAATTGCTGATAATATCACACAGGCAAATCAGGATTGTTTTCTGCTGAAGTCAGTGAAGGCTGTTCTGTGCTTTAATAATCATTAAGTGACCCTGATGCATAATTAACTCATTTAAAAACATCAAAACGGTCTGGATTCTTCCAACATCAATGAATAAATGGCAATGTTTGGTCATTTACTGTTGAGTAAACATGGGATGACATAATTAGAAATACCAGTGAATGGATTGAGACCTTGTTCGGTTGACCTCCAGGGCTTTTTAGCCACGCAAAAATCGAAAACATTTTTTAAAAACACTCACGTAAATGCACATAGAGTCTTGGTTGTCCTTGGATTTTCATTCTGTTTGATTTTATTTACATTTAAAGTTGTTTTCTTTATTGTTGGTTTGTTTGTTTAAATTCAGTTTGGTTGGTCTGTTTGTTTCTGATGTTAGTTTTTTGCAGTAGCTTGCTTTGTTTTGTTTTGTTTTGTTTAGTTTTAACTGCACATTTACTGTAGATGAAAGTGAAATGCGCTCAGGATCTTGACCTTCCTTGGGTCTATTGCTTTGTTTTTGATTTGGTTTGTTTTGTTTTATGTTGTTTCATTGTTTTGTTGTGTTTCATGTCAGGTTGGGTTTTTTTTATTTGTTTTGCCGCTAGTTTGTTTTATCTTTTTGTTTTGATTTTATTTCTTATAAATATGTTTCTTTATTTAACCAGGTAAAACAACATGAAGATTCAGATCTCATTTACAAAGATAACCTGAAAAAAATATATATATAATGTATGTATCATATATATATATATATATATATATATATGATACAGTTGAAGTCAGAAATGTTAGCCCCCTTTTGCATTTTTTTTTTCTTTTTTAAATATTTCCCAAATTATGTTTAACAGTGTCTTGTAAAATATTATTTACTGTCATCATGGCAAAGACAAAATAAATCAGTTATTAGAAATGAGTTATTAAAACTATTATGTTTAGAAATATGTTGAACAAATCTTCTCTCCATTAAACAGAAATTAGGGGAAAATAAAGAGGAGGCTAATAATTCAGGAGGCTAATAATTCAGGAGGCTAATAATTCAGGGGGCAAATAATTCTGACTTCATCTGTAAATACAGTTTAGTCTTTCAGCAATATTCAATTCAATTCATCTTTATTTCTATAGCACTTTTACAATATAGATTGTGTCAAAGCAGCTTACCATAGAAGTTCTAGTAAATTGAAACTGCGTCAGTCCAGTTTTCAGAGTTGAAGTTCAGTTTAGTTCAGTTCAGTGTGGTTTAAATTTCACTGCTGAAAGTCCAAACACTTAAGACCAAATCCAGTCCCAAACAAAGCAAGCCAGAGGCGACAGTGGCGGGGAACAAAACTTCACTAACTGACGGAAGTGGTGAAAAAAAACAGGCTTAGTTGGGCACGATCATTTATCTTCTGGCAAAACTTCTTGTGCAGAGCTGCAGTCTAGGTGCCGATTGCTGAAGAATGCTGGACGTCCATCGTGGAGAAGCTGCAGGTGTGAGTAGGTCACCGGCAGGTGTTCAGGCTCGCCAAGGGGATCAATGGGGAGACTTATTTGTCACTGGGGTCTTTTAGGAACCCATGCTCTCCTCTCCTCCACGACCACTACAGCCAGGGCCGGCAGGACCAAATTACAATATGTTAAAAACACGTCCACTCAGAAATGGATATTGCTTGGTGTATACGATACAATGAAATTATTTAATCGGGATGATTTCAGACGTTTTCAGTTTAGACTGAAGAATATTCCAGTATGAGGGGGTGGCATGACTAAAAACATTGCTTTCTTATTTCAGTGAAGTTACAATAAGTTGTTATGTGTTGTTCTATTTTTGGCCTTTTTTCGGTAGGACAGAAATGAGACAGGAAGCAAAGTGGAAGAAAGAGAGGGAGGTAGGGTTGGGAAATTTCCTCGAGGCGGGATTTGAACTGGGGACGCCTTGAAGTGCTACTGCACCATATGTCAGCGCACAAACCACTAGGCTATTGCGCTGACTTATCTATTGTTTCACGTAGTTTTTTTTTTGTTTTGTTTGATTTAGGCACATATCTGAACTAAAGTAAGATTCGCTCTCCTTGACTCTGTTTTCAGGAAGCTTCCTCTCCGGTCGGCAGTGCTCCACTGTCTCCTCATGGGAATGGACTGGATCGAGCTCTACCACTGAGGAAAGAGCTCCCAGGATCCCCCAGTCCCCCCGCAGCCTCCCCGCCACACAGCCCGACCCCTGGCAAAAGCAAGGACACGGCACAAGTACAACAGCACTTCACGACACAGTACATCACATTCACTAGGGACATGATTCTTTGATGTTTGACGACCAGAAGGAGCAAAAATACTGTTGTACTCTGGTATGAAATATACAGCGGGGGAAATAAGTATTAAACACGTCATCTTTATTTCCTAGGAATAATATTTCTAAAGGAGCTGTTGATGGAATTGAACCAGATTTTGGTAAAAACCCAAACAATACAAACATGAAACAAAACAAATCTGAATAATTAGTTCTGTGTAATAGCGATGAAATGACACAAGGAGAAAGTACTGAACTACTGAAACGTTTTTAATACATTATATAAAAGGCTTTTTGGTGATGGCAGCTTAAAGACGCCTCTCATATGGAGAATTAAGTCACATGAATTGCTCAGATGTGAGTTTTCCAGATTTCAACACAGTGTAAAAATCTTGATGGTTCTGTGGGTCTCGTCTATTAAATCTGATCTTTATTTAGCATTATCTATTGAATACAGGTCAGGTAATTGGCTGGGCTATTCTACAGCTTGATTTTCTTTCTCTGAAAGTATTTGAGAGTTGCCTTAGCCGTGTTTTAGATCATTGTCTTGCTAAAATGTCATCCTGGTAATGTAGACGTTTGACTGAAGCAGCTAATATTAATTTACAATGATGAAGGGTAGAGTGTTGCTGAATAACTACTAAGAGATTTCAGCTGCTGTCTGGGCTTTCACTGCCTATCTACACCTCCCTTTCTTCATGTGTTCAATACTTTTCCCCTTAGTCATTTCCTTTTATTACTCATAACTTAATTTGTGAACTAATTAGTTTTGTTTTATTGCATAAACAGTATGGATTCCTTTGGTTGTTACTAACATCCGATGAAAATATCAAGTCAATGGCACCTTTAGAAAATTGTTTTCTGAGAAAAAGGGTGATGTGTTCAATACTTACTTTCCTCACTGTATATGGCACTTTTACTCATCATCTTAATTTCTATAGCACTTTACGCAGTCCAAGTTTAATCACTGTAATAAATAATAACATGACATTAACATCTGTCTATCTATTCTATTGGCAGACAGAAAAATCTCAGTCGCCTTCCTCAAAATCAGGCAATTCCTCTCCCTCCCACCATGACCCTCTCACCCCTGGTCCACCTGGCCCACCGGGACCCAGCACATCTTGTTTACGGCTAGTCAACAAACCTGCCTCCTCGGCAGACCCTCTGGGTGAGACGCTGTCTGTTTGAATGTGCAGTGAACACATGCTACAGTTCAATAAAAACAACTGTGTTATGGTGTATTCTGCAGCTCTGCGGAGCCCCTTAACCATGACGGCCGGTTCTTACCCAGCTCACTTTGGGGTGGTGTCTCACGCTGGGCTGAATGGAGAGCTGGCCAGTCCGGGCGGATTCGGTGGCTCACTCACCCTCTCGCCCCAAATCAGTGCTGCAGCCAGTGCCTACACACGCAGCCCTATGGTAACTGTGTATATGAGTCTCTCAGGGGTCGTTTACAAGACAATGTTTCCAGCCTAAAACGGGAAAGTTTTGATACATTTTGCCTGTTTGTTTTTTATGCCAATGGACTCTTTTCACAAGACGCGTTTAAGGGTCATCATCTTCTGAAATCCTTGAAGGTTTTAAATATTTAGATAACATTTACATGGATGGATTTAGTATAGAAAATGTACAAAAAATAGATTTATATTTACTTATTTACACTGTAAAACCCAACAATTGGGTAGTTAACTCAAAAATTACTGAAAGTTAATTCTACTCATTTGAAAAGAGTTTTGAACTCAGTATTGAAGCTAATAATTTATTTAAATACCTCATTGCTTCAACTTAAATGGAGTAAGTTCACAGTACTCATACAGATTAGTTTTCGAACTCAAATGGTTTGTAGCAATCGGTTTCCTCAAACGGTTTGAGTTGCCTTAACTTATTAGATTTTACAGTACTTAGTTGGTTTGAGTTCTCTTCATTTATTGGGTTTTACTGTGCTCAAATTGCTTCATTTACTCAAATGGATTAAGTTCACAGTACTCATTAGGATGAGTTTTTGAACTTAAATGGTTTGTTGCAATCGGTTTCCTCAAATAGTTTGAGTTGCCGTAACTTTTTGGGTTTTACAGTACTCAGTTGGTTTGAGTTCTCTTCAATTATTGGGTTTTACTGTGCTCAAATTGCTTCATTTACTCAAATGGATTAAGTTCACAGTACTCATTAGGATTATTTTTTTACTTAAATGGTTTGTTGCAAATCGGTTTCCTCAAATGGTTTGAGTTACCTAAACTTTTTGGGTTTTACAGTGTGTGTATTATATCATTAGTGGATCAAATTACAAAAAAATTGTTACCGCTTGTGCGAGTTGTTTGTAATGCAGCATCTGTGGGGCAGGACAGTAAATTTGATGTTCTTCTCTCCTCTGGCTGCCGTTATTAGTCTCATACATTTTTTGTCCTTTTTCTGAAAGTATTGATAACACCATTGTGGCATTTTTCTTTTATTACTTTAGCTAATAGGATTGTAAAAAAGAATTTGTTGTATTCTCCCATTCACTGCGCTTTAAGTTTACCAATCTATGATGACTTCTGCTGCTGAGAAACCCGGAAATCTGAAATGGGTCGTTTTGGGGACTGAAAGTGCCTACATTTGAAAATGGGCTTTTGAAAACGCTGCCGCTGCTGTGTGTGTGTGAACACACGAAAACGAAAGTCTTTTAAAGCTATGATGCCATGAGCATGCATAATACATGTTTAGGGAGGTGTAGATTAAAATCGAGCACAAAAACACACAAAAATGGCAGATTATGTGGTAGTGTTGGTGTTGCTTAAGGTGTTTCCCAATGCTTCATCAGCAAATTGTGGATTCATTTCACATTACAACCAATAGCAGAGACGCATCTTACACAAACGGCAAATTCTACATACACACCAGTGTTGAGTCCCCAGTGGGACATTGTACTACAGCTACTGTTTACTAATAATGTGACAGTTCTAAATATTGGTCTGGCATAGTGTTTTTGCGGATATCTATAAATGCAGATCTTTATAAAAATGTTATGTGGAAAAAGCTATGAATGTTCAGTGGATGCCCTTCCAGCTGCAACCCAGTACTGGGAAACAGACACACTCATTCCCACACATACACTATGGCCAATTTAGCTTATTCAGTTCACCTATACTGCATGTCTTTGGACTGTGGGGAAAACTGGAGCACCCTGAAACCCATGCCAACACGAGGAGAACATGCAAACTACACACAGAAATGCCATCTGACCCAGCTGGGACTCGAACCAGCAACCTTCTTACTGTGAGGCGACAGTGCTAACCACTGAGCCACCGTGTCGCCTGCTGTGAATTTCATGTAGGAAAAAGCTTTCCCTTTTTGTCTACATCATTGTCATGTAAATGTAGCCACAGAGTTGACAGAAGCTTATGGACTATCATTGTGAACTTTAAATACTTCCTTTCACAGGTAGCGTATGAATCACGTTCACATCTCAGACCCTCAGGGCTGTCCTCCTCACTTCCTGGCTCTACTGGTGGCAAACCGTAAGTTTTTCTTATTTTTTACCTGCCTTTTGTAAGAGTACAGCAGCCCAGCTATGGTCAGTGTATTGACTTTTAATACAAAATGATAATGTTACTGTTGTTTGCTGTGCTTGTAATATAATCCCCGCTCGAGCCCCCGCTGACAGCTACAACAAGAAAAACACTTGAATTAAGGCAAACATCCTTAAGAAGGCAAATTATTGCTGCAGCCGCTGAATGACGCATACACAAACATGCAAACTTCTCATAATTATGTTGTCAAAGTAGTTAAGGTTGGAAATCAGCTCCTATTCTTGTTTTAATCAAGTCCAAAAACAGTAATAATGTAAATTATTCCTGACCATTCTCCACCCTACTTTACATATGAACATATTTACATACAGTAAAAGTCAAAAGGGTCCAAATTATAAACAAAAAACATCTTTTGTGTTCCCTGAATTGAGATATTGATTTGCTGAGTTTACTACCTCTTTAATATTTAAACTATTTCCCGCCCCCAGTGCTTACTCGTTCCATGTGAGCGCAGATGGTCAAATGCAGCCGGTGCCCTTTCCTCCCGATGCCCTCCTCGGCCCTGGCATCCCACGTCACGCTCGTCAGATCCACACCCTGAGTCATGGAGAGGTGGTGTGTGCCGTCACCATCAGCACTTCCACACGTCATGTCTACACCGGTGGCAAAGGTTGTGTCAAAGTATGGGACATCAGCCAACCGGGCAGCAAGAGCCCGATGGCCCAACTGGACTGTTTGGTGAGTTTCCATCATGTTCAACAGTTCTGACAGTGTGTACTCTTCATCTCGGTTGGAATGAATGATGTTCATCCTTTTGTCTAATTAGAACCGAGACAACTACATCCGCTCATGCAAGATTCTACCAGATGGGCGGACCTTGATAGTTGGGGGTGAAGCCAGCACACTGTCCATCTGGGACTTGGCCACACCCACTCCACGCATCAAGGCTGAATTGACGTCCTCGGCTCCGGCCTGCTACGCTCTGGCCATCAGTCCCGACAACAAGGTCTGCTTCTCCTGCTGCAGTGACGGGAACATCGTAGTCTGGGACCTGCACAACCAGACACTCGTCAGGTATCAACAGCCTCCTGCTGCTCAGATGAACCATGTTTTTTCCTCACAGGGTCATGTGATGTTCTTGTGTTGACCTCCACAGGCAGTTCCAAGGCCACACAGATGGAGCCAGTTGCATTGATATTTCCAATGACGGGACCAAATTGTGGACAGGAGGTCTGGACAACACTGTACGCTGCTGGGACCTGAGAGAGGGGCGACAGCTGCAGCAGCATGACTTCACATCACAGGTACTAAACATTTGAACAACTCAACAACAGCAACCAGTCAAAACAGTCTAGAACCGGAGTAACCAACCCTATTCCTGGAGATCTACCTCGCTGCAGATTTCAGCTGAGCAAACACACCTGTCTGTAATTATCAAGTGCTGTTTCCGGTCCTAATTAATTGGTTAAGGTGTGTTTGATCAGGGTTGGAGTTCAATTCTGCAGGAAGTAGCTCTCTAGCTACTAAAACCATAACAAAACAAAAAAACTTTGCGTAAAAGCTAGCAACATCCAAACAACCACCCAGAACATCTTAGCAACCACATACTTTGAAACACCCATACAATTTTTGGTAACCCTCCAGGACATCCCAAATTAACAGTGGTGTAGTACAGTGGTTCTCAAACTTTTAAGCCAGCGACCCCCAATGTAAGATCGTCAAGAACTCGCGACCCCCCACTACCAAAGCATATCCAAACAATAGTTTTATAAACAGATTTATTACATTTGAAAACAACGCTAATCAAAACTAACAAGCAAAAAAAAATGTCTCAATGAAATCCCGTTATCACAAGAAAACACATTTTTATAGCATAATTGAGTGACCAAAAGATACACGGACGAACCGCTCACCGGCCCTGCACGCACTGTTTGACATGAATTTATTAATGAATCTGTTAACAATACGTTAACTGTGCTGTGTTCTCACAGATGGTGTCTGATATTGCACAGATGCTTTTGACATATACCTTATTATTTGTATACATCATTTTAATAGCAATACCGGTCTTTTCATGAGCTGCAATATTAGTTTAATCTTGGTCAGTGCAAGCCCTTTTGCGATGGTGTATGTGGTGCTAAATTAAATTAAACTAAAATTACATATAGCTGCCACTTGCATGGCTGACAGCGTCTGGCCATTAAATAAACGATTAAACAGAACCTCTCGTGCTTAAAATGTGTAGATGTGGCAAACTGTTACCTGAAAATTCCGTCCCACAGACTTTACAGTGAATGCTTTTGTTATTTTCATAGCGGACTTGAAGCCAATGGAAGTCTTTTATCCACTCTTGGAAAAGTGTAGATGGTGGATTAACATTCACCACGTGATCAGTAATCAGATGTGCCATTATTTGTAGCTTTAGCTGGTTTCTAAAACTAAATCTGTCAGTGTTGTTTTTATTCTCTCATCTTCAGCGCGTTACATTTTCGCGGTTGTATCTCCTGTCATCTGATGGCAGAAGGCGTTAACTGAATGATTCAGTCTAGCGCAGTGGGCCAATAAGAAGAGCGCGAAGGCGGGACAAGCGTTGCCGGCTTTGTTTACTGCAGCAAGTTGACATGACAACAGTTTTAAACTGTTCCTGAGTGCTGCGTTTTAAGTTCAAAGATGCATTCTGCCTGAATGTGTCCTAAATACTTTATGAATTCATCAGTGATATCTTTAAAAAAATCTGAAAATATTAGCTTTCACTTGTAATACTGAAAAATATTTATTATAATCACTGAAAATTACACAATTTTTAAATCACTCTCGCGACCCCTTGAAATTATTCTGCGACCCCCGCAGGGGTCGCGACCCCCAGTTTGAGAACCACTGGTGTAGTAGATGGGAACACAGTTATTAATCTACTATCTCTGCTGAGGGCTCACCTACACCTTAACAAGATCTACTACCACTCAAAACAATTCAGCTGCCACATCTTATTGCACACACCCTAGCAAAGCAACCATCCAGACATAAAGTCTTCAAAAATCCAGTTCTGAGAACTTTTACAGACTAAAGTTACTTGATGGCCATTTTTCCGTCCACAGGTGCACTTTCATGTGTTATATTGATCTTTTTATTGATGCGCTTTTATGTGCCTGCAGATCTTTTCTCTGGGTTACTGTCCTACGGGTGAGTGGCTTGCAGTGGGGATGGAGAGCAGTAATGTGGAAGTGCTGCACGTCTCCAAACCAGACAAATACCAGCTACACCTTCACGAAAGCTGCGTTCTCTCGCTCAAGTTTGCCTACTGCGGTATGAGATTCACTGTGATGTATCGCTCTGCACTTTAAAACAAACAACTTCTAAATTACTCTGTTCTGCCCTTGTATTCATGCTGGGCTTTATTATTTATGACCTATAGAATATAAATGCCATTTCATTCTGTCTTATAAGTTAAAGGACATGATTTGTTTCTGTTTCAGGGAAGTGGTTTGTAAGCACAGGAAAGGACAATCTTCTCAATGCATGGAGGACGCCTTACGGAGCCAGTATTTTCCAGGTTCGTTCTAAATCCATATGACTTGCATTCCAAGATAAACACAGATGTTTTGACTGTCCGAATACTGCAACAACATTAAAGACTGTAAAGACTGTTTGCATGTCAAAGTGGGTGGAGTCTCAGCAGAACCCTACTTTTTACTTAATTCAACACGGACCATTTGTAGTTAGTAAGTGTAACTAGCTGGAATAAATTTTTTCCAGAAAGTTTGCTCTGGGCTCGGCAGGGCTGCCCTTTGTCACCAATTCTGTTCATAATTTTTATGGACAGAATTTCTATGCACAGCCTTGGGCTGGAAAGGGTCTGGTCTGGGGACCATAGAATTTCATCGCTGTAATTCGCAGACGATGTTGTTCTGTTGGATTAATCGAACATGGACCTTCAGCAAGCACTGGGGCGGTTTGCTGCCGAGTGTGATACGGTTTGGATGAGAATCATCACCTCCAAGTCCGAGTATATGGTGCTCCACCGGTAAAAGGTGGTTTGCCATCTCCAGTTTGGAGGAAAGTCCCTACCCCAGGTGGAGGAGTTCAAGTATCTTGGGGTTTTGTTCAGGAGTGAGGGAAGAATGGAATATGAGGTTGTCAGGTGGATCAGTGCAGTGGCAGCAGTTATGCTGTAATCTGTTGTGGTAAAGAAGGAGCTGCGCCGAAACGCAAAGCTCTTGATCTACCGGTCACTCAACTTTCCTACTCTCACCTATGGTGATGAGCTTTGGGTCCTGACTGAAAAGACAAGATTTCAGATGCAAGCGGCCGAAATAAGTTTCCTTCGCAGGGTGGCATGGCGCAACCTTATAGATAGGCTTGGAGCTCTGTCACCCGGGAGGAGTTCTTAAGACTGCTGCCCCTGCCACCCGGCCAAGAAAAATCGGAAGAAAATTAATGAATGAATGAAGTCAAGCTCTGTCAAGCTTTTTTTAAACTCAAATTTGAAAATAAATTTTTGGTTTTGTATGAAATGATGTCAAACCAGTTTGTTCTTTAAGGGTGCTTTCATATTGGGTTTGTACTCAATTGACCCCTCAAAATGAGTGAGTAAACGCAAAGTTTGACTAATTAACATGTGATTATAGGGGCAGACTTTGTGATACAGTGTGATTGCAATCACATCTAAAGTAAACCATATCACGAGAATCGTACCCCAGACCCCCCCCCATTTTAGGCCGATACGGGTACGGTTTGTGGTTGCGCACCAAACATGTTATTATGAATGATGTCTAATAAGAAGATGTCTCTAAACAAAGCTAATATTTAAAAGACATTACGTGAAAAATATTACAGTTTATCTTAATATTGTTTGGAAAAATGTCTGATTTCGTTTCTTTCTCTTTCTTTCTAGTCAAAGGAGACTTCATCTGTCCTGAGCTGTGACGTGTCTCCAGATGACAAGTATATTGTAACTGGATCTGGGGACAAGAAAGCCACGGTGTATGAGGTGGTGTACTGAACGCAGATGCAAGAATGAACAAAGAACACCAAGCATGACACAATCATGGCCGATACGTCAGGCAACCATGGCTCTTCCATTTACGGTCCTTTTACTCCATCTGTTTCAGAGATAGAGAAAGGCTTTGTTCGTAATAGCAAACTACATTGTGCATTTGTAGTACATTGTACTACATACTACATTTACCAAAACTTCCTGTATAAAAATGTATTTGTGCTCAAATTGACCTACGGTTTAAAGCTGACATGAGACTGAAATTCACCTTATTTTCCTAATGCATCTTAATCTTGTTGGAGCTAATTTGAATCAATTTAATAATAAATAACCTGACCTTCCTGGTAAATGACAAACTGATATATGACAGACCTCTCCAATCATATAGTTGGTTTAAACCCCACCCCTTTCTGCAAACTTGCGTTAACATCTCTAATCAACAGCCAGTGGATTGATGTCTGACTATTTTTACTTAACTATACCAATATAGGCGGCATGGTGGCTCAGTGGTTTGCATTGTCTTCTCACAGCAAGAAAGTTGCTGGTTCGAGTCCCAGTTGCCATTTCTGTGTGGAGTTTAAATGTTCTCCCCGTGTTGGCGTGGGTTTTCTCCGGGTGCTCTGACTTTCCCCACAGTCTAAAGACATGCGCTCTATGTGAATTGAATGAACTAAATTGGCTGTAGTGAATGAGAGTGTGTATGGGTGTTTCCCAGTACTGGGTTGCGGCTGGAACGGCATCGGCTGCATAATACATATGCTGGATTAGTTGGTGGTTCATTTCGCTTTGGTGATCCCTGATAAACAAGGGATTAAGCCGAAGGAATGAATTTACTAATATATTTATTTTGGCTACTCCTGTTATGTTGCGACGTAAAGATAATCGACAACTGTATTTTGATGGCCTAAAAGACTTTTGAGACTGGCTTTCAAAAGTTAGCAAGTTTTTAAAAGCACTACTGTTATTGTTTTTAATTAACATATATATGACTTTGCAGATGGTCGCTTTATTGGCTCACTCAAATGCTTGACAACTCAAACAACAATGGCACAAAACAGGACAGTATGTATGCAGGCGCATGGAGTTTGATGCCACCTACTGGTGAATTTGTTTTTGTCAGTTTCGATAGCATTGTTGGGATTTCGAGTGTCCTGAGTTCAAGTCCTGGCTCGTGAACATTTCACAATCCCATCCCTCTTCTTTCTATCTCCAAGTTTGCTTCCTGTTTACATAAGGTCCTATTAGTTGGTTTAAACCCCACCCCTTTCTGCAAACTTGCGTTCAGATTTCCAATCAACAGCTAATCTTAACTATACCGACTATTTTGTCTACTTCTGATAAACATCAGCTGTATGTCGATGGCCAAAAATCTTGCACTTTGAGACTGGCTTTCAAAAGTTTGCAAGTTTGTGAAAGCACTACTATTATTGTTTTTAATTAAATAACATAAACATGACTGTAAAAACGTCATGCAGATGGTCACTTTATTGGCATAAACAAGTGCTTGACAACTCAAACAACAGTGGCACAGTACAGGGCACTATGTATGCAGGTGCATGGAGTTTGTTGCCACCTACTGGTGAAATATATTTTTTTGTCTGTTTTGATAGCATTTTGGACATTTTGGGTGTCCCGAGTTCAAGTCCTGGCTCGTAAGCATTTCCTGATCCCATCTCTCTTCTATTTATCTCCCAGTTTGCTTCCTGTCTACATTCTGTCCGATCACAGTTGGTTTAAACCCCACCCCTTTCTGCAAACTTGTGTTCATATCTCCAGTCAACAGCGAGTCTTAACAATACCAATATATTTATCTCGGCTACTTCTGATTAATAGCAACTGTATTTAGATGGTCTAGAATTCTTACACTTTGAGACTGGCTTTCAAAAGTTTACAAGTTTTTGAAAGCACTACCATTATTGTTTTTAATTAAATAACATAAACATGACTTTGTGAAAACATCTTGCTGATGATAACTTTATTGGCTTACACAAGTGCTTGACAGCCCAAACAACGGTGGCACAGTACTGAGCAGAATATGTGCAGGTGCAAAGAGTTTATTGCCACCTACTGGTGAAATTTATCATTATATTTTTTTTCAGTTTTGATAGAATTGTGGGCACTTTGGGTGTACCGAGTTCAAGTCCTGGCTCGCAAACATTTCCTGATCTCAACCCCATTCTCTATCTCCACGTATGCTTCATATCTACATACTGTCCTATGGCAAGAAAGGCAAAACGGCAAAAATTAATCCTTAAAAATTGTAGTAATTTTTTTTATCACTGTCAATTGCCGCACGGACGGCAACATGTAGAATCATTGCGCATCGGGCATGCAAATTTCCTATACCACAACTACTCCCCACCACCACTCCCCGCCCCCATCCCTCTCAATCTCTCTCGAAACTTCAATTCCTGCCGACGTATTGACATATTGCCGAATAGCAAAAATGGAGGGAAAAAAAAATCTCATTTTTGAAAATACTTTTCAGATTTTAGTATACGATCGTCATATTACCCCTATATTCGCAATAATTTAGGATACTACTTAAAGTATTATGTTGTTTGTATTATTGTTTTTTTAACTGTCCATTGTCCGCTTGTGTTACGTCGCGCAAAGATTGCATATAAATCCAAAGACACTAAGTTGTGTACACTATGACTTTATATAATATTCACTTAAATGTGTGATATAAATAAGAAGTGGTCATAAACGAATATGGTCTCAATTCAGATGAGGTGGACCCGACAACAGTATTCCAAACATGTGCAGGATGCCAGCGTTCCATTTCAAGTATAGCGAGTAGGGAGGTGTAAATCAGAGCAATCTCCTTGCTAAAAGCGGAAGCCCCACAGACAGCAGGTACTTGGGGAGCTTCTGCTTACAGCAACACCAAAACCCAGACAATCATTTCATTAGGCACAAACTCCCTGCCTAAAGTGAGTGCAACATATTCCCCCCCTGTGTGAAAAGACGGTTCGGAGGATATCTGGATGAACAAGATATGGGCGTACAAGCAATTCTCTTCTCGCCTATCCAACCCAATTAGACATTCATGTGGCAAATCCCAGTCGAATTCTTCAACCTGCATTTAATTTCCTTCTTCCACCAGTCAGCGTCTAATGAGGAGCCAGGGTAAATCATGCAGGATTCACGTGGCAAATATTCACAACCACAGTCATTATTCGTTTTAATTCCTGCGGATTATCATACAGATGTTGCGCTCGTTTGTGGTTTAATGCTCATTAATTATATTTTAGCTTTGCTCTGGGAAATCTTCTGTTCTTTTAAAGTGAGTTGAAACCGTTCATCAGGACCTGTAATACAAAACCTAAAAATACCGTAGATGGTATGGCTTCACAATTAATAAAATACTAAATAAATGTGATGCTTAATAATGTAAAAATGTTACAGATAATCAGTGAATAATAAAGCATGGCAGAAAATCTAACAGTATCTTTATGAAGACAAAATGATTTACTTTGGGGGCTGAAAATATTGATATCAGTTTGATTGTAATGATGAAATATGGATATCGTGTAATTAATATAAA